>NC_051229.1:24743589-24948589 GCF_015220715.1 Pygocentrus nattereri
TTAAATTGCAATTAGACGTCACCGCAATGGCACTTCATGTCCACTTATTTATCTCTGCTGCTGTACTGAATCAGTGCCCTCACAATATCACCCCTACACATGTCACTTTATACATGTCGCTTTAATCAATACATCAATACATACATCAATACAGTCAATTTGTCAATACATTACCAGTATTAAGATGTACACCTTCTACCTTGTACTCATGCTGCTGTGGTTCATGCTCTGTTATTTGCACCCTTTTATTTGCACCTTCTATTTATTACAGTTGCGCATTGCTTAAGGTGGAACTTCTTTTAAGGTGGCACAGACCTTAAGGTGGAACTGCAATTAACCTAGCACTAAATTTAAGGTGGCACAGAATTGAGGACGGAATTCTCTTTAAGCTAGCACTAAATTTATGGCAGAACTTCAGTTAACATAGCACAAAATTAAAGGAGGCACATAATTTAAGGAGGAACTTTAATTAACATAGCAATGAAATTAAGGTGGCACAGACCTTACAGTGGAACTTAAAATGACATAGCATTAAATTTAAGGTGGCACAGTGTTTAAGGTGGAACCTTTTTAATGAGGCACAGATTTTAAAATGGAACCTTTGGTGTGGTGGCAGAGAACTTAAGGTGGAACTTGAAATAACTTTGCACTAAATTTAAGATGGCAGTGTTTAAGGTGGAACCTTTTTTAGGAGGCACAGTACTTAAGGTGGAACTTCAGTTAACATAGCACAAAATTGGAGGAGGCAGAGTAATGTACATGTACTCATTCAGCGCAGGTCCACGAGATCAAATCCACCGCGTTACTGACCCGTACTCGTCCATATGTAGTTTTTTCATCCCTCGTTTTTTGTATCGACTTCCATAGTATCCGCTGCGCAACTATCCTGCGGTTCCTTCAGGAAAGGCACATTTCTAGTTATATATATATATATATATTTATATATACTATACTATACTGTTATCCGATTTATATTATTATTTTTTTCTTTTTATTATTCTTATGTTTCTGCCGTTTCTTTGCCACGTAACTAGTCCCGCAGTTTTTCGAGATATCAATGCCGTTCCAACTCCAGATTGTCCGGCCCGGTTGTGTGATGCGTGCTTGTATACAGCTTTTTGATCGGATGCACGGATTCCGAACAGCGGCCCAAAATGTGGGAATTTTTGTCCTGTTGAAAATGAATGGGGAGGCTGTTGGCAGGCTGCCAGACATGATGTCACAATGGCCCCCTCTCTCACACAACACCTACAAACCACGCACGGAACTCAATGTCTGACCAACTCCCAGCCTGATTCTCAGCAGCTCTGTTAAGGGTTAACTGCTTTTAAGGTGGAACTGCACCAAGACAGCACAGAATTTTAAGGTGAAACTTCAATTTACGGTTGAACTAGCATAACAATACATTTAAGGTGGAACTTCAATTGACATAGCACTATATTTAAGGTGGATCGGCTATTAACATAGCACAAAATATGGCACAGTGTTTAAGGTGGAACCTTTTTAAGGAGGCACAGAACTTAAGGTGGAACCTCAGTTAACACAGCACAAAATTAAAGGAGACACACAATTTAAGGTGGAACTTTAATTAACATAGCATTACATTTTAGGTGGCACAGATTTTAAGATTAAACTTCTGGTGAGGTGGTAGAGAACTTAAGGTGAAACTTCAGTTAATATAGCACAAAATTAAAGGAGGCACAGAATTTAAGGTGGAACTTTCATTAAAATAGCTATAAATTTAAGGTGGCACAGACTTTAAGGTGGAACTTGAAATGACATAGCACTAAATTTAAGGTGGCACAGTATTTAAGGTGGAACTTTTTGTGAGGTGGCAGATAACTTAAGGTGGAACTTGAAATAACATTGCACTAAACTTATGGTGGCTCAATGTTTAAGGTGGCACCTTTTTAAGGTGGCACAGACCTTAAGGTCAAACTTTTTCAGAGATGCCACAGACCTTAAGGTGGAGCTTCAAGTAACATAGCACTAAATTTAAGGTGGCGCAGTGTTTAAGGTGGAACCTTTTTAAGGTGGCACAGACCTTTAGGTCGAACTTTTTCAGAGATGCCAGAGACTTTAAGGTTGAACTTGAAATAACATAGCACTACATTTAAGGTGGCAGAGTGTTTAATGTGGAACTTTAATTAACATACCAATAAAATTAAGGTGGAATCTTTTTAAGTTGGCACTAAATTTAAGGTGGAACTTCGGTTAACATAGCACAAAATTAGAGGAGGCAGAGTAATGTACATGTACTCATTCAGCACAGGTCCACAAGATCAAATCCACCGCGTTACTGACCCGTACTCTTCCATATGAACGTTTTTCATCCCTCGCTCCTTGTATCGACTTCCATAGTATCCGCTGTGGGAATGTGGGAATTTTTGTCCCATTGAAAATGAGTGGGGAGGCTTTTGGCAGACTGCCAGACATGATGTCACAATGGCCCCCTCTGTTACACAACACCTCCAAACCACGCACGGAGCTCAATGTCTCACCAGTTCCCAGCCTGATTCTCAGCAGCTCTATTAAGGGTTAACAGCTTTTAAGGTGGAACTGCACCAACATAGCACAGAATTTTAAGGTGGAACATCTATTTAAGGTGGAACAAGCATAACAATAAATTTAAGGTGGAACTTCAATTAACACCTCTCCATGGATCACCACCTTATCGTGGTGGAGGGGTTTGGGTGCTTGAATGATCCTAGGAGCTATGTTGTCTGGAGCAAAAGCTCCTGGTAGGGTCTTCCATGGCAAACTGGTCCTAGGTGACAGGTCAGACAAAGTGTGATCCATAATAACCCCTATGAAAACACAAAAACAGGACTTGTGTACCCTGCCCGGAACAGGGTTACCGGTGCCCCACCCTGGAGCAAGGCCTGGGGAGGGGCTCGCCAGTGAGCGTCTGGTGACCGGGCATTTACTCATGGTGCCTGACCGGGCCCAGCCCTAAGGAGTTACATGAGTCCCCCCTCCCATCGACCCACCACCAATGGGAGGGGCAGTAGTAGGGGTTCGGTGCGTTGTGGATCGTGCAGTGTCTGAAGGCGTGGGCCTTGGCGTTCTGATCCTCGGTTGCTGAAACTGGCTTTTGGAACTTGGAACATTACCTCACTGGCGGGGAAGGAGCCTGAGTTGGTGCGCGAGGTTGAGAGATACCGGCTAGATATAGTCGGGCTCACCTCAACACACAGCTTGGGCTCTGGGTACAATCTCCTTGAGAGTGGCTGGACTTTATTCTTTTCTGGAGCTGCCCATGGTGAGAGGCGGCGGACAGGTGTGGGCTTTCTCATAGCCCCTCGACTCGGTGCCTGTATGTTGGGGTTTTCTCCGGTGGACGAGAGGGTAGCTTCCCTACGCCTTTGGGTTGGGGAACGGGTCCTGACTGCTGTCTGTGCTTATGAGTACACAGCCTTCTTAGAGTCCTTGGGAAGGGTGCTTGAAAGTGCTCCTCCTGGAGACTCTATTGTCCTACTGGGGGACTTCAACGCTCACGTGGGCAATGACAGTGAGACCTGGAGGGGTGTGATTGGGAGGAATGGCCTCTCTGATCTGAACCCGAGTGGTGTTCAGTTTTTGGACTTCTGTGCAAACCACAGTTTGTCCATCATGAACACCATGTTTGAACACAAGGATGTCCATAAGTGCACATGGCACCAGGACACACTAGGCCGCAGTTCAATGATTGACTTTGTAGTCGTGTCATCGGACTTGCGGCCATGTGTATTGGACACTCGGGTAAAGAGAGGAGCTGAGCTGTCAACTGATCACCACCTGGTGGTGAGTTGGATCAGGTGGTGGGGGAAGATGCCGGTCAGACCAGGCAAGCCCAAACGTATAGTGAGGGTTTGCTGGGAACGTCTAGCAGAAGAACCTGTCGGATTGATCTTCAACTCACACCTCCGTCACTCACCGAACTTTGACCAGATATCAGGGGAGGTGAGGGACATTGACTCAGAATGGGCCATGTTCCGCTCCTCCATTGTTGAAGCGGCTGACTGTAGCTGTGGTCGCAAGGTAGTTGGTGCCTGCCGGAGCGGTAATCCTCGAACCCGGTGGTGGACACCCCAGGTGAGAGATGCCGTCAAGCTGAAGGAGTCCTACCGGGCATGGTTGGCCTGTGGGACACCAGAGGCAGCTGGCAGGTATCGACAGGCCAAGCGATCTGCAGCTTCAGTTGTCACCAAGGCAAAAACCCGTGTATGGGAGGAGTTTGTTGAGGCCTTGGAAAGTGACTTTAAGTCGGCTCCGAAAAGATTCTGGCAAACAGTCAGACGACTCAGAAGGGGAAAGCAGTGGAGATGGTGTGCTGCTGACTTCGACTGAAGACGTCATTGGGCAGTGGAAGGAATACTTTGAGGACCTTCTCAATCCCACCGACACGTTCTCCAGTGAGGAGGCTGAGTCTGGGGACATGGGAATAGGCTTGTCCATTACTGAGGCCGAAGTCGCTAAGGTAGTTAAGAAGCTCCTTGGTGGCAAGGCTCCAGGGGTGGATGAGATCCGCCCTGAGTTCCTCAAGGCTCTGGATGTTGTGCGGCTGTCTTGGCTGACACGACTTTTCAACATTGCATGGACATCGGGGGCGGTGCCACTGGATTGGCAGACTGGGGTGGTGGTGCCACTTTTTAAAAAAGGGGACCGGAGGGTGTGTTCCAACTACAGGGGAATCACACTCCTCAGCCTCCCTGGTAAGGTCTATGCAGGGGTACTGGAGAAGAGAGTCCGGCTCATAGTCGAACCTCGGATCCAGGAGGAGCAGTGCGGGTTCCGCCCTGGTCGTGGAACACTGGACCAACTCTTCACCCTCTCCAGGAGGGTTCATGGGAGTTCATGGGAGGGTTCATGGGAGTTTGCCCAACCAGTCCACATGTGTTTTGTGGATCTGGAGAAGGCATTCGACTGTGTTCCCCGGGGTATTCTGTGGGAGGTGCTTCGGGAGTATGGGGTACATGGCTCTTTGCTACGAGCCATTCAGGCCCTGTACAAACAAAGCTGGAGTTTGGTTCGCATAGTCAGACTCGTTCCCAGTGAGAGTTGGAATCCATCAGGGCTGCCCTTTGTCACCAATTCTATTCATAATTTTTATGGATAGAATTTCTAGGTGCAGTCAGGGGATGGAGGGTGTCCGGTTTGGTGACCTCAGGGTCACATCGCTGCTGTTTGCAGATGATGTGGTCCTATTGGGGACATCAGGCCGCGAATTTCAGCTATCGCTGGATCGGTTTGCAGCCGAGTGTGAAGCGGCTGGGATGAGAATCAGTACCTCTAAATCCGAGATCATGGTTCTCAGGCGGGAAAGGGTGGAGAGCCCTCTCTGGGTCGGGGATAGGCTCTTGCCTCAAGTGGAGGAGTTCAAGTATCTCGGGGTCTTGTTCACGAGTGATAGTATAAGGGAGCGGGAGATTGACAGGCGGATTGGTGCTGGGTCAGCAGTGATGCGGGCTCTTTACCGGTCTGTTGTAGTAAAGAAAGAGCTGAGCCATAAGGCAAGGCCCTTAAGACCCCGGGGAAGACCCAGGACAAGCTGGCGTGACTATATCACCCAGCTTGCCTGGGAGCGCCTCGGAATCCCCCTTGGAGAGCTGGTGGAGATGGCTGGGGAAAGGGAGGTCTGGGCGTCATTGCTTAGGATGCTGCCCCCGCGACCCGAACCCCTGAGAAGCGGAAGATAATGGATGGATGGATGGATGGAACTTCAATTAACATAGCATTATATTTAAGGTGGAACGGCTATTAACATAGCACTAAATATGGCACAGTGTTTAAGGTGGAACCTTTTTAAGGAGGTGCAGAATTTAGGGTGGAACGTTAATTAACATAGAAACAAAATTAAGGTGGCACAGAATTTAAGGTGAAACTTCAAATGATGTTCTGAATTGAAGGTGGCAGTGTTTAAGGTGGAACCTTTTTAAGGAGGCACAGATTTTAAGATGGAACTTTTTGTGAGGTGGCAGAGAACTTAAGGTGGAACTTGAAATAACATTGCACTAAATTTAAGGTGGCAGTGTTTAAGGTGGAACTTCAGTTAACAGCAATAAAATTAAGGTGGCACAGATCTTACGGCATAGCATCTTTTAAGGTGGCACAGACTTTAAGGTGGAACTGCAATTAACCTAGCACTAAATTTAAGGTGGCACAGAATTTAGGATGGAACTCTCTTTAAGCTAGCACTAAATTTAAGGTGGAGCTTCAGTTAACATAGCGGAAAATTAAAGGAGGCACACAATTTAAGGTGGAACTTCAATTAACATAGCGCAATGTTTAAGGTGGAACGGTTATTAGCATGTCACTCACGTTAATGTGAAAGCTCAATTACAATAGCAAAAAATTTAAGGTGGAACTGCTATTAATATAGGACTAAATATGGCACAGTATTTAAGGTGGAACCTTTTTAAGGAGGCACAGTACTTAAGGTGTACCTTCAGTTCACATAGCACAAAATTAAAGTAGACACAGAATTTAAGGTGGAATGTTAATTAACATAGAAAAACAATTAAGGTGGCACAGAACTTAAGGTGGAACTTGAAATAACATTGCACTAAATTTAAGGTGGCAGTGTTTAAGGTGGAACCTTTTTAAGGAGGCAAAGAATTTAAGGTGGAACTTTAATGAACAAAGAAAAAAATTGAGGTGGCACAGAACTTAAGGTGGAACCTTTTTAAGGAGGCACTGTAGTTAAGGTGGAACTTAAGATAACACAGCACAAAATTAAAGTAGGCACAGAATTAAAGGTGGAACGTTAATTAACATAGAAAAAAAATTAAGGTAGCACAGGACTTAAGGTGGAACTGCAATTAACCAAGCACTACATTTAAGATGGCACAGAATTTAGGATGGAACTAAATTTAAGGTAGAACTTCAGTTAACATAGCACAAAATTAAAGGAGGCACACAATTTAAGGTGCAACTTTAATTAACATAACACTGAAATTAAGGTGGCACAGACCCTCTACGGTGGAACTCGAAATTACATAGTGCTAAATTTCAGGTGGTGCATTGTTTAAGCTGGAAACTTTTTAAGGAGGCACAGACCTTAAGGTCAAACTTTTTATGAGATGCCACAAACCTTAAGGTGGAACTTGAAATAACATAGCATTAAATTTAAGGTGGAACCTTTTTAAGTTGGCACTAAATTTAAGGTGGAACTTCAGTTAACATAGCACAAAATTAGAGGAGGCAGATTAATATACATGTACTTATTCAGCGCAGGTCCACAAGGTCAAATCCACCGCGTTACTGACCCGCACTCTTCCATATGTATTTTTTTCAACCCTTGTTCCTTGTATCGACTTCCATAGTATCCGCTGTGCAAGTATCCTGCGTTTCCTTCAGGAAAGGCACATTTCTAGTTTAAATTTTTCCTTGTCTAAATTTGATTTGGGGGATAATTTCATCAAATGGATACAGATTTTTTACACTTACCCATCTTCAGCTGTTATAACAAATGGCTGTTGGTTTACAAATTTCAACATCGGTTGTGGTACTAGACAGGGCTGCCCAATGAGTGCGTTATTATTCTCACTTGCTATGGAACCTCTTGCTACAGCCATAAGGCAGAATATGGACATTCAAGGTATTACTCTGGGGAATCACAAGCATAAAATTTCCTTATATGCTGACGATGTTCTATTATTTGTAAGTTCTCCAAAGCAGTCGATTCCTAGATTACTAGAGATCATTAATACATATGGTGCATTCTCTGGGTACAAAATTAATTTCTCTAAAAGTGAAGCCATGGTTCTCAAGAATTCTTCTGATATAAATCCGAGCGTCGCCCATCCATTCCGATGGTCTCCGTCAGGTTTTACGTATTTAGGGATAAAATTTCTCCCCAGCTAAAAGATCTCTTCAAACTCAACTTCGCTCCTCTTCTTTTGGCTGTCAAAAGTGACTTAGACAGATGGCGCAATTTATCCTTATCTTTGTTTGGGCGAATTCATTTAATTAAAATGAATATCCTACCACGGTTTTTGTATACCTTTCAAATGATCCCAGTCCTTCAATCAAGAAAAAATCTGGTGCAAATAAATGGTACCCTAATTTCTTTTATCTGGCGAAGAAGAAGACCAAGATTAAGGTATAGCTTTCTAAGTCTACCTTCGAAACTGGGAGGTTTAGCAGCACCTTTACTGAAACTCTATCAGCTGTCAGCACAGCTTAAATATATTCTAGAATGGTTTATCAACGATCCCAATTCAACTTGGATTAGCTCTGAGGCGGCTTCTAATAATCTTCATAATCATAATCTTCATAATCTTCTAAATAAAGGGAACACTTAAACAACACAATATAACTCCAAGTAAATCAAACTTCTGTGAAATCAAACTGTCCACTTAGGAAGCAACACTGATTGACAATCAATTTCACATGCTGTTGTGTAAATGGAATAGACAACAGGTGGAAATTATTGGCAATTAGCAAGACACACTCAATAAAGGAGTGGTTCTGCAGGTGGGGACCACAGATCACTTCTCAGTACCTATGCTTTCTGGCTGATGTTTTGGTCACTTTTGAATGGTGGTGGTGCTTTCACACTCGTAGCATGAGACAGACTCTACAACCCACACAAGTGGCTAAGGTAGTGTAGCTCATCCAGGAGACAGGCCAGTACACCAGGAGACATGGAGGAAGCCGTAGGAGGGCAACAACCCAGCAGCAGGACCGCTACCTCTGCCTTTGTGCAAGGAGGAGCAGGAGGAGCACTGCCAGAGCCCTGCAAAATGACCTCCAGCAGGCCACAAATGTGCATGTGCCTGCACAAATGGTTAGAAGGGTTAGAACTCCATGAGGATGATATGAGGGCCCGACATCCACAGATGGGGGTCGTGCTCACAGCCCAACACCGTGCAGGACACTTGGCATTTGCCAGAGAACACCAGGATTGGCAAATTCACCACTGGCGCCCTGTGCTCTTCACAGATGAAAGCAGGTTCACACTGAGCACATGTGACAGTCTGAGTCTGGAGACGCAGTGGAGAGTGATCTGCTGCCTGCAACATCCTTCAGCATGACCGGTTTGGCAGTGGGTCAGTAATGGTGTGGGGTGGCATTTCTTTGGAGGGCCTCAGACCCCTTGTGAGACCATATGCTGGTGTGGTTGGCCCTGGGTTCCTCCTACTGCAGGACAATCCTAGACCTCATGTCGCTGGAGTGTGTCAGCAGTTCCTGCAAGATGAAGGCATTGAAGCTATGGACAGGTCCACCCATTCCCCAGACCTGAATCCGATTGAGCACATCTGGGACATCATGTCTCGCTCTATCCACCAACGCCACGTTGCACCACAGACTGTCCAGGAGTTGGCGGATGCTTTAATCCAGGTCTGGGAGTAGAGCCCTCAGGAGACCATCCGCCACCTCATCAGGAGCATGCCCAGGCGTTGTAGGGAGGTCATACAGGTACGTGGAGGCCACACACAATACTGAGCCTCATTTTGACTTGTTTTAAGGACATTACATCAAAGTTGGATCAGCCTGTAGTGTGTTTTTCCACTTTAATTTTGTGTGTGACTCCAAATCCAGGCCTCCATTGGTTAATACATTTGATTTCCACTGATGATTTTTGTGTGATTTTGTTGTCAGCACATTCGACTTTGTATAGAACAAAGTATTCAATGAGAATATTTCATTCGTTCTGATCTAGGATGTGTTATTTTAGTGTTCCCTTTATTTTTTTGAGCAGTGTATATCTCAGGCTACTGTTGCAGAGATAACAAGAAACAATGTGATACTGAAGAACATGGTTTATACTTGGAAGCAAGTAAGGAGACTAGAAAGATTCAGTAACTGCTTTTCCTTATTAACTCCCCTACATAAAAATCCAGATTTCCCCCCGGGTCTCAACTCTGGGCTTAGTGGCAGGAAACTAAAAGGGATACAAGTGATTGGAGACATAGTGCAGAACGGGGATATCCTCTCATTCCAAGAGCTTAGAGATAAGTTTGACATTCCGGAGTCTGATTTTCTAAGGTACCTACAGATACAAAATTTTACACATACCATGTTAAAGAACTTTATAGGAGGCTTTGCTATCTCACCTATTGAAATATTATTGAGAGACACTATTCACTTAAGGGCTGTGTGTAGAAAATTCTATAATGTGTTATGCAATACCAATATAGACAATTCAGAAAAGTAATATTTTTTATTCCTCCTCCTACCCCTTTCTCTTTTTGTTAGTTCACAAGGTTAAAAACAAGGGAAAAAAAGATAATTCATTTCAGTTGACTGTATTACTGCTATGGATCTTTCAAAAAAAACAACTTAGGTTATCTAGAAAACCGCTGAGGGTACACAAACACACATGCTTTTGACCTGATCCTCTTTATCATTCATTCAGTAAAATGGATGGGTCAAGACAAATTATGTGCATTAGCTGTAGCATTTGCAGCAACCAGTGATGTTCAAGCTGTAGAGTCATTGCAAGCAATCATGTCAGAAAAAGTCAGTGTGAGGAAGAGGGAAAAAAAAAAAACTGTCTGGTTCACAGTATGGAGCGATACCAGAGCGATTTCAGAACACTTATGCTCAGACTTTCTGAAAAGCAAAAGCAAATCAAAGCAAAACTAGGGTATGTGAATGAAGACAACTATTCATCAGCATGCAAGGAGTAATACCTATATCACAAAAGGATGCTGGTGTGACATATCTGTTGTGTATATATAAATTGTGCAAAGAGAACATATTTGTATAATTTTTTAAGGTTTTTGAACTGCTTTTTCAAGCTCTGGGTTTTCTTATGTCACTGACAATTAAAACATCATTTAAGTTATTTGTTTCATCTACTTATTGTCTTAAAGATACCTTGAAAATGTTTAACTACTATTTTTGCAGCCTATAATGTCTAAAGCAACTGTTCTAATGAACTCGTTGAACCACCTCCCCCGTCACAGCCCCTGCTCCATGGCTCAGCCACCGGGATCGATTGTGAGGCTTTGTCCAGACCAGAGGCAATGCCCAGGAGGCGTGACTCGGAACTCGTGCACCGTCAACCATTCCCTTGCCGTTATCATCCTGTCATACCAGGTTTTCATTTGCTCTTGGATCTTGGGCTGTGCCTTCCTGCCAGCTCTCGAGGCTATCGTCGGGGCCCGCCGGAACGGGCATGTGGCACACAGCCCCAAAAATTGGTTATCGGTATCCTTTAATTACTAATAACCATTATTGTATTATTGACCTTGAAAAAAAAACCATAACAATTAATCCCTATTAAGTATATAGAAATTTTTTAAAAATTGGTGGACAAAGAACCTTCAAGGTTCCAATAGGTGGGGAATTACAGAATTTAGTTAGGTCTTGAGGTCATAACATCTCCCAAATCACAAACAGACACCATCTCTATAACCACAATTTGTTTTGGGGTTGCCAGAAATAGGCCTCTGCCGTCAAGGACCTGGCCTCTGCTGTCAAGGACAAACTACCCATCAAAGTGCCTACAGTTTGCTGGAGGTTACTGGATCTTTCAGTGGGACCATGTTCTATGGTCAGATTAGGTGACAACAGAGGTTTTTTGCAACAAACACCAGAGGTGAGTTTAACGCAGATATAAAGATGGCCATGTGGAAAAGTACCTCATCTCCAGTGTAAAGTACAACCCCAATTCCAATGAAGTTGGGACATTGTGTAAAACATAAATAAAAACAGAATATGATGATTTGGAAATCCTTTTCAACCTATAATCAATTTAATACACCACAAAGACAAGATATTTAATGTTCAAACAGATAAACTTTATTGTTTTTAGCAAATATTCACTCATGTTGAATTTGATGCCTGCAACACGTTTCAAAGAAGTTGGGACAGGGGCATGTTTACCACTGTGTTACATCACCTTTCCTTTTAACAACACTCAATAAGTGTTTGGGAACTGAGGACACTAATTGTTGAAGCTTTGTAGGTGGAATTCTTTCCCATTCTTGCTTGATGTGCAACTTCAGTTGCTCAACAGTCCGGGGTCTCCATTGTCGTATTTTGCACTTCACAATGTGCCACACATTTTCAATGGGAGACAGGTCTGGACTGCAGGCAGGCCAGTCTAGTACCCGCACTCTTACTACGAAGCCATATGCTATAACACGTGCAGAATGTGGCTTGGAATTATCTTTCTGAAATAAGACAATAACGTCCCTGAAAAAGACGCTGCTTGGATGGCAGCATATGTTGCTCCAAAACCTGTATGTACCTTTCAGCATTAATGGTGTCTTCACAGATGTGCAAGTTACCCATGCCATGGGCACTAACACATGCCATACCATCAGAGATGCATAAACTTTGCGCTGATAACAATCTGGACAGTCCTTTTCCTCTTTGGCCTGGCGGACACGATGTCCATGATTTCGAAAAACAATTTGAAATGGGGACTCAGACCACAGGACACTTTTCCACTTTGCGTCAGTCCATCTCAGATGAGCTTGGGCCCAGAGAAGCTGGCGGCGTTTCTGGGTGTTGTTGATATATGGCTTTCGCTTTGCATGGCAGAGTTTTAACTTGCACTTGTAGATGGAGCGACGAACTGTGTTCACTGACAATGGTTTTCTGAAGTGTTCCTGAGCCCATGTGGTAATATCTGTTACAGAATGATGACAGTTTTTAATGCAGTGCCACCTGAGGGATCGAAGGTCAAGGGCATTCAATGTTGGTTTTATAATTAATGATTTAATTACAACTCACAGGCTTGATTTCATGCTTTTAACAGAGACATTAAACTCATATAGTGCTGATATTGTGTTAACTGAGACGGCTCCACCAAACTTTAACTATTTAAATGTTTCACGCACCGGCAAGAAAGGCGGAAGTGTAGCAATGCTGTTTAATGATACTTTCCAATGCAAGCAGTTACCACTTGGTGATTTCACATCTTTTGAATATTTAGGTGACTGGAAGCACACATTGCCATGGTCACACTTTGGATGTGGTTATCTCAAAGGGTCTTAACATTTCAGCCTCTATTAAGAATGTTGCATTGTCTGATCACTACTGTGTATTTTTTTAAAAATATGGACTTCAATCCACAGCAGTGCCAGGCAAGTTAGGTTTAAGAAAAGACAGATAAATAACAGGACAGCTGCACTTTTTGTTACCAAAATGTGCTCTTCACCTTGCTAACCATCTGAATCATGACCTTCCTGTTGTGTCTCTCAATGTATCTGGTGTTGATTATAATTTTCTCATTGATACCGGCGCCACGCTCTCTTCGCTATGAGGGGCCTTTATCATCTAGAATCACTAGCTCTGTGGGTATTACAGGACAGCCCTTCTCATCTCCGTATACGCCCCCACTTCAGGTTGTATGCGACGCAGTGCAATTTACTCATTCTTTCGTGTTCATGCCAGATTGTCCCTTTAACCTTATGGGGCGGGATTTAATGAGTAAACTTGGTCTATCCCTGTCCTTTTCTGGTTTGCGCATGACCGTGTCCACGGGAGATTTCAATCGCGATCTCAACATCGCCAATAAATCCTTTAAATCACCTGTGTCTGCTCGGCTGTCTGTCTCACACGCCACAGAGGTTCCTGAGCCTCTGCGTTCCATACCACACACTGTTTGGGCTGCACATAGGGATGATGTTGGCAGGGTTGACTGTAAACCATATGAGGCTACTCTAAAAAGCCCCACTCCTGTTTATGTTAAACAATACCCTTTGCCCGAGCACAAACTGTGTGGTATAGACTCTATTCTACAGAAACTTCTCTCTTTAGGTGTGGTCGTCCCATGTCAAAGTGCGTATAACACACCGATTAACCCAGTCCCCAAGCCGGACGGTTCTTGGCGATTCACTCAAGATTTTCGACGCCTTAATGACGCCATCGTGCCTATCGCCCCAATTGTGCCTGATGTCTCTTCGATATTGACCTCCATTCCGTGTCAACACGCATTTTTCACTGTTTTAGACGTTAGTTCTGCTTTTTTCAGCATTCCTGTTGAACCTGACACCCAGCCGATTTTCGCTTTTACTCATCGCCAACGCCAATACACGTGGTCTCGTTTGCCGCAAGGTTTCTGCGACTCGATTGCGGCGTTCGCCGCGTTGCTCCGAGACCTCATTTCTGACCTTTCCCTCCCCGGGGGTGCTGTGCTCCTGCAGTATGCAGATGACCTTCTGATTTCGGCCCCTGACAGCTCCACGTGCACTGAGGCATCTAAACTGGTCCTCATGCGCTTGGCTACCCTGGGCTTCAAGGTTTCACTAAAGAAACTGCAGTTCTGCCTACCCCGGGTCCAATATCTGGGTCATGAACTATCTCAAGGTCAACGCCTCCTCTCCGCTGACCGAGTGTCATGCATCACGCAGCTTCCCAAGCCCGCCACCAAGCAGGCTATGATGTCTTTCCTCGGCCTCATCAATTACTGCAGACAGTGGATTCCTGACTGCTCCGCGCATGACAAAACACTGCGTGCCTCCTTCACTCACGAACAGGCCATGACTCATCGCCTCACATGGACTACAGCCATGAACTGTGCATATTCTGCTCTACTGTCCTCACTGCAGTCTGCACCAGCCTTGGGCCTGCCCAACTACGCTCTGCCATTTCACCTGTGGGTGTCGGAGTCGGGGGGGCACTGCTGCTGCGGTTCTGGCTCAGCCCCACGGGGGAGGTTTGCGCCCTTGCGCATATTATTCTAAAACATTGGACGTTACGGCCCGAGGCCTTCCGTCCTGTCTCCGAGCGGTCGCGGCGTGCGCACTAATGGTACAGGATGCTGAAAAAATCGTTTTAGGTCATGACTTGACCTTACACACCTCTCATCAGGTCTGTCAGCTCCTAAATAACTGTTCTACACAGCACTTGTCTGCTCAGCGGCGTGCAGGCTATGAGAACATTTTGTTGAACACCGAAAACCTCACTGTGCGTCCGCACTCCTCACTAGATACTGTCTCTTCCGCTTTAATGCGTTTACTTCTGTTACCACATGACGCCTCCAGTCCCACTCTAGACGTGCATGACTGCGAGACCCGTCTGGCCGGTGAAACTTCTATTCGTGTCTTCCACCCCGTTGCCTTCTGGCCTAGCATTTTATGTTGATGGATCATGTTCCGAGCCATCATCGGATGGCTCAAGACCAAGATGTCACTATATACACGGACAGCCGTTACGCTTTCGCCGTAGTTCATGATTTTGGGGGAATCTGGCATCAACGCGGTTTCGTTACTACTGATAACAAACCCATTTCCCATGCGTCGCTTATCGAGGACCTGATCAGGGCTAGCTTCCTGCCCTCCCGACTGGCCGTTGTTAAAGTTCGCGCTCACCAGCGTAGTAGCGACCCCGACTCTGTTGGTAACAATACCGCCGACTCTGCCGCAAAACGCGGAGCTCTTCATGGCCCCACTTGCCCTTTTATGAATTCGGCTTCCTTCTCCTGTGCTGCACTCAAGGTTGACTTACTTCCTCGTCTTGATCTTGACTGTATTCAGGCCACCAGCTCGGACTCTGATATGTCATCGGGCTACGATCCAGCCGTCAAACCGATGCGCGACGCCCGGGGCAGGCTGTGCCTGCCCGCACATTGTGTTCTGTTCCTCGTTCCCGATTTTCATGGTATTTCGCATCGGGAACGAAGAGGGGTAAAGCATGACATGTCCGAATTGTTTTGCATTCACAATTTGAACTCTGCTGTTGATCGCATATTAGACCGTTGTCTTACATGTGCACAGAATAACCCAAAACCGGGCGGGCCGCATCAAGTTCTTCCTAAACCGGAAACACCTTTTCAAGAATGGCAAATCGATTTCACACACATGACGACTGTAGGGCCTCACAAATATTTACTGGTCTTAGTAGATAACTCTTTGGTTGGACCGAGGCGTTCCCATGCAATAAAGAAAATGCAAATACAGTTGTGACAAAACTATGCCAAGAAATCATACCACGTTACGGTGTCCCCTTAGGAATAGACTCCGACAAAGGCACACCGGTCACCTCCAAAGTCACACAGATGCTCGCGAAGCACCTGAGCATAGACTGGGCTTTCCACATCCCCTATCACCCTCAATCCTCGGGTATGGTCGAAAGGGTTAATCGGACTATAAAAGGGCGGTTATGAAAGGCCATGCAGACGCAGAATATCACTAATTGGGTGAAGGTTTTACCTGTAGTTTTGGCCAAACTGCGGATGGCGCGCACAGACACTCTGGGTGGTCTGTCGCCGTATGAAATTGTCATGGGACGTCCGTTCCCCCTCCCATGGCGTCAGAAAACGGCTCTGGGGGGAACGGCGGACTTGGATGTGCGTCGCAGCGAGTACACCGCAGGGTTGTTAACTGTTCTGAATGAATACTGGGAGAGGGTCAACCAAACTATCACAGACCCTCCCAAGGTCTCAACCCATGCTTTTAAGCCGGGCGATCAGGTATTGGTCAAGAAATTTGAGAGAAAGTGTTTTTCAGACTCCCCTTTCTCTGAACCCACTACTGTACTCGCTGTCACACGCACGGGGGTATTAACCGATCTTTTTCCACAGTGGATTCATGCCTCCAGATGTCAGTCAGCCCCGCAGTGATGTATATACATGTTAGACGTCTAAATATTTTTGTTTCCTATCTCTAACCTGTCCTGTGTTACAGAAGTATGTTGCAGCTAATATTAATCCTGTGCCTGGTGGAACGTGCTGGCGGATCCCCCATGGATAACGTTTTCTGGCAGTATGCTAACTGGACTGCCAAGCAGTACACCAATGACTCCTGCTACGTGTGTCACCTGATGCCCTCCAGTGTGAACAAGCACTCCATGGTCACGGCCCCTCAGGATCTCTCTGCTACTCTGCAGGCTGTAGCACACACCTGTCTGTCTCCTGACTGTTTGAATGTTACTCATTATGATTACCCTCACATTAATTATTCTCTTTCTTTATCGCAGGATTTTTGTTCTAAAACTCGCAACACTACAGATCTTGCTACATGTTTGCAGTACATTCTTAAATATGTCCTTACTAACTCCTTACTAACTCCTTACTAACTCCTTATTAACTACTTACTCCTTATTTTGCCATGGCTGTCCCCATTATCTGTATGGTTTTGCTGTTGTTGTGTTTGGGTCCTTGTTTTTTTCAGATGCCTCATGGAAAGGGTCTACGCGCTGGCCTCTGCGATGCGACCCCCGCGGCCCGTATACCAGCCTCTCATCTCCAGCACCAACCATATGTATGTGTGTTCTCACGCACCACTGTGACTCGCCCTGTTATGCCTCACCAGTTTGTGAGGCATAAAAGAGGGGAATGAAAGGGTTAACTCTGCTCTAACTCTGCTCTAAGCAGACTTTGCAGCAAGCATAGCTACTGTCCTTGGCAGTTTGCACAAACAACTTGCTCCTCTTATCGGGACAACATTCTGTCCAGAACCATTTGTTCTCTTTCGTAGGTAAGATTATCATACACAGAGCAGAAGCCCCCCTCCTTTGGGCAGTTCCGGTGGTCCGTGAGTGTCAGCCTAGCATTTCATGACTGTTAGACAACTTATTTGGGTCCACCCTGTTTGCTTGTACGCAACAGGGCAGGACGTGTTTGTATAAAAGAAGGAGTGCCCTTCTTTCTTTGTGCAGAAGACTTAATAAACTCTTTGATTGATTAAGAGAGTCGTTCTGTCTTCCTGCACCGAGCGCTCCCGCTGCAACTGAGACTTTTCACAGGACAGGTGATCCACTCTCTGGTTCCTCTTCATGAACGGACCAAAAACGGCCGGTCCTTTCAGTTTTCTTCCTTGCCGCTTACTTGCAGAGATTTCTCCAGATTCTTTAAATCTTTTGATGATGATATGGACTGTAGATGATGAAATCCCTAAATTCCTTGATTGAATTCCTTCACGTTGAGAAACATTGTTCTTAAACTGTTGGACTATTTGCTCACACAGTTGTTCCCAAAGTGGTGAACCTCGCCCCATCCTTGCTTGTGAACGACTGAGCCTTTCAGGGATGCTCCCTTTATACCCAATCATGACACTCACCTGTTTCCAATTAACCTGTTCATCTGTGGAATGTTCCAAACAGGTGTTTTTGAGCATTTCTCAACTTTCCCAGTCTTTTGTTGCCCCTGTCCCAACTTCTTTGGAATGTGTTGCAGACATCAAATTCAAAATGAGTGAATATTTGCAAAAAACAAAGTTTCTGTTTGAACATTGAATATCTTGGACTTTGTAGTGTATTCAATTGATTATAGTTTGAAAAGGATTTGCAAATCATCATATTCTGTCTTATTTATGTTTTACACAATGTCCCAACTTCCTTGGAATTGGGGTTGTACTTTAAGTGGTTGTTTTTCTTCCAAAAGATCCTGGACAATTTATTCAAATACATGATATCACAAACTCCATGAAGTACAAGCAGATATAAAATCAAAAGCAATTTCATTATAACCATAACCTCCACAAACTGTAGGGACAATGCAGAAGTTCCTTGACAACTACTAGGCCATCATGATCATCACATTTTAGCTAATTATTATTAAGTCTGACGGGCGTAAGATGTGCATCTAAAACTGATTACAATGGCATCGCATCTGCTTTGTCAGATGGACAGCTACAAAAATTTCCAGAAACAGTGTAAACTGGCGGAGAGTCACAGAATACGCTTATGGCACTTTATGGTTGTGCTTATGGCACTGTTCTGTGTTATTTATTTTTATTTTTGTTGTTTATCTGTTAGATCAAAATTATGAGCTCATTGCAAGGATTGCATTGCATCTGGCCCCAGCCCCTGAACTGAATTAGCATCAGCTAATCGTGCTAATAGACAATCAGTAATTGGCTTTGGCCTCACAAAACAACGATCAGTCTATCTTTAACACACCTGAAAGTGGTAAACACAACAGTAGTAGGTGTAGAAAAGCCTACTGTAAAGGGTTCTGTAACAGATTTGTTGAAAATGAAAATTCTGAATATAGAGGGCAACAACACAGAACATACAGTTGTTCAATTTAATCATACAATTTGAACAAATATTGGCCTTTAAGTGCATAGAAAGTGCCTTGTGTCAAACTACCTGGTAGATTTGTTAAAAGTTTTGTTGAAAAAAATATGTAAAAAATGGTTTAATTTATGTACTTACAAGACGAGAATTACCAATGGATATGATGAAATCAAAAAATGGCTCCAAACCAGCCTTTTCTGCGGGTGAGTCCTCTTGAATCTATCGGACAACAGTCAAACAATGCTTTTAGCAAGAAGAGAAGAAAGAATTCCACTTTTCTAAAAAAAAATTAAAAAACCAAACCCTGCTATAGGTGATGAGCTACTCCAGATACAGACTGCACTTTGTTTTAAGACTTATAGAAACAGTCACATTCTTGCTTTTCAATGATTTTGCAATGATTTTCATGTCAGTCTTACATGTTATCGGGGAGGCAAATCAGGGCTCAAATAAAGTGCAAAATTCAAAATGTGTGCCCAGCTATATATAGCCCTATATAGACTACTGTTTAAAAATTCGAAATCACTGTTCAAAGGTTTGGAATGATTTCAATACTATTTTACTATACTAAAAGAAAATTAAGGCTGAACATTTTTTAATAGACCTAATAGACCTGGGTTCGATTCCTCGGCCGGGTGACCAGGGTCCTCTCTGCGTGGAGTTTGCATGTTCTCTCTGTGTCTGCGTGGGTTTCCTCCGGGTTCTCCGGTTTCCTACCACAGTCCAAAGACATGCAGTCAGGCCAATTGGACTTGCTAAATTGCCCCTGGGTGTGAGTGTCTGTGTCTGTCTGTCTTCCCTGCGATGGACTGGCGACCTGTCCAGGGTGTATCCTGCCTTCCGTCCGAAGACTGCTGGGATAGGCTGCAGCACCCCCCCCCCCCGCGACCCTAACGGAGAAGCAGCTTAGAAAATGGATGGATGGATGGATGGATGGATGAAATCAAATACTCAGTGAAGTATTCTTTTTTAAAAAATGTATGCAGCACAACTCTAAAAACACATAAAAAACTAAACACAACCCTGCTAAAATTTTAAATTAGTTCTTATAGAACATCACGGTAGTTGGTGCCTGAGAGAGCGGTAATCCTCGAACCCGGTGGTGGACACCCCAGGTGAGAGATGCCATCAAGATGAAGAAGGAATCCTACCGGGCATGGTTGGCCTGTGGGACACCAGAGGCAGCTGTCATGTATCGACAGGCCAAGCGATCCGCGGCTTCAGTCGTCGCGAATGCAAAAACCGGGTGTGGGAGGAGTTTGATGAGGCTTTGGAAAGTACCTTTAAGTTGGCTCCAAAAAGATTCTGGCAAACCGTCAGGCGACTCAGAAGAGGAAAGCAGTGTGCCACCAGCACTGTATATAGTGGAGATGGTGTGCTGCTGACTTCAACTGAAGACGTCATTGGACGGTGGAAGGAATACTTTGAGGACCTTCTCAATCCCACCGACACGTTCTCCAGTGAGGAGGCAGAGTCTGGGGACACAGGAATAGGCTTGTCCATTACTGAGGCCGAAGTCGCTAAGGTAGTTAAAAAGCTCCTTGGTGGTGTAGCCTGGGTTAAAAATCTGTTTATTGTTTATAATATAATATATGTAAAATATTCTCTTGTGTTTACAGTTCATTTAAAACACACACGCTTACTTTTGTTAAAATATGATACGGTTTCTTTAAGAGCAGAGCTCCCCCCGCAAAGCTAGGTTGGAACGTACTAGCTCAACATGTGCCTTCTGCCAGCAAGTTAGAGTAACTTTTATCTCATTGGTTTAGTCCTTATAACTAGCCTATGGTGGCGCTCTGGGGGTGGGACTTAGAGAGACGGGAGAGTGAGCGTGATCGAGAGCGAGAGAGACGCGGAGTAGCGACGAACGGAGAGAGACGGGAGATAGCAGCAGCAAGGAGGTTTGGAGAAAGTTCTGTGAAGTTCCAGAGAGTTCTAAAGCTTGTAGCTTTATAAATTGTTCTAGCTGAGTTCAGTGTACAACTGACAGTGGACTGATTTAGAGTAGTAAAGCCACAGTGAAGGAGTTTTGCTGTGTGCGCGCTCTGTTAGCTGCTTGATTAGCTACCGCTGCTAACTCTGAGTACTGGAGGTCTGTTCACTCATGCTTCGAGGGAGGACATTAACCCGATAGCGTTCTGAACTGCCGCGTTGTTCAGAATCCTCTGGCTCCGAGGGAGGTCCTGCTCTGCTGCGTGCTGTTCCTGTCGTGAGTTGTGTGAGACTGCCGCTATTCCGACCACTACTCCACTAGCTACCAGAGGTAACATTGTTTTATTTGGCTCTACGAGCAAAGAGGCCATTTTCTGTTTTTACGGCCACAATCTACCCGAGCAACGACACAGGCCTGCAACGAAGGGTGTGTGTGTGTGTGTGTGTGTGTGTGTGGGCCCACATTTAGTTCTGAGTTTCGTTTATTAAGTTACTGTGAAGCTAAAAGCTACTATTATTAATCTGTTAAGTTTGTATTAGAACTAAGTTTGGATACTGAAATTGAAAAGTGAGTCGTTTAGTTGAATTATTGGGATATTAAGAGACTGCTTGAAATAAGAGCTCATTCCAGTTATCTAGAGTATTCTATATACATATATATTTTTGTATATTTTTTATTTGACAAAGGGATATATTGCATTATTATTACTATATATGTACATATTTTTTATATCAACTATAATTATATTGACTCTATTATACTTGTGTCATATGCATTTACTTTCTGGGGTTTTAAGTTTTAAGTTATGCTAAAACCAAATCAGCCCATCTATCATAACTGCTAATAGCATCAGGTTTATAGGAATAACATAGCAGTTTGACATAGTCAAGAGTTTCTTAAAAGAACCCACAGCCCCTCGTTTTAGTAACTTTCATCCAGAGACAAGGGGAAGGGAAGCGAGGGCGCTACAGTGGTAATGCTCCAGGGGTGGATGAGTTCCTCAAGGCTCTGGATGTTGTGGGGCTGGCTTGGCTGACACGCCTTTTCAACATTGCATGGACATTGGGGGTGGTGCCACTGGATTGGCAGACTGGGGTGGTGGTGCCTCTTTTTAAAAAGGGGGACCGGAGGGTGTGTTCCAACTACAGGGGAATCACACTCCTCAGCCTCCCTAGTAAGGTCTATGCTGGAGAAGCGAGTCTGGCTTATAGTCACATCGCTGCTGTTTGCGGGTGATGTGGTCCTATTGGGGATATCAGGCCGTGAACTTAAGCTTTCGTTGGATTGGTTTGAAGCCGAGTGTGAAGCGGCCGGAATGAGAATCAGTACCTCCAAATCCGAGGCCATGGTTCTCAGGCGGAAAAGGGAGAAGAGCTCTCTCTGGGTCGGGGATAAGCTCTCAAGTGGAGGAGTTTAAGTATCTCGGGGTCTTGTTCACAAGTGATGGTAAAAGGGAGCGGGAGATTGACAGGCGAATTGGTGCTGGGTCAGCAGTGATGCGAGCTCTTTACCGGTCTGTTGTGGTGAAGAAAGAGCTGAGCCATAAGGCAAGGCTCTCGATTTACCGGTCGATCTACGTTCCCACCCTAACCTATGGTCATGAGCTTTGGGTAATGACTGAAAGAATGAGATCGCGAATACAAGCAGCCAAAATGAGTAACGACAAAATGACTATATTTGTTTGGAGTGGATTATACCCAAAGACCACTTAACCAGATGGATGCACGGGTCTTTGTCTGTGTCTAATGATATAATAATACAACTAATAATTAATAACTAATAATATAATAATTATACAACAGTTAGTTCCAGCTACGCAAGCTGATTAGTTGAGAAGCGTTCTAACCTGCTGTTATTTCCTGCTGCTATGTATTTTTTTGCAAACACTATATCACTCAGCTGAGTGCTAAGCAATGAACAGCTGTAGGAGACGGTCAAGCCATTTAAACGTTTTTAACTTCTTACTGTGCGCACAAACACAAAATTGATACTTTTAAGATTTCAGCCTAAAGCCTTTCAACCTACAGCTGATTCGGTCAGACTCTAACAATGAGACTACATTCAATTCCGGAATTGTCATCACCAATGAGCAGCTTTTCAGTCGGCAGCTGTGACAGAAGAACACCTAAACAACCTGGAATTAGCAAGAAATGAATCAAATACAATTTGCCAAACAAAATGGAGTGCAAGATGTTTTACAGACTGGCTGGAACAAAACAACATTAACATTGATAAGGATTGGTAAGAATTGACAAAACTGAGCTAAACTTGACATTGCAGCAGTTTTATGGCTCAGGCTGTACTTCAAAAGGTGAGGCTTACAGCATACTGTATAGCGAGTGAGTGAAGTTCATTAGTCTGTATAAGCAACAAACTGCTTGTTAAGGAACTATAATTTGGCAGAAGGAACTGTTAACATTAAAACACAATAAATGCCACGTTCCCGGCCCAATTTATTTATTTCCTACTTTATTTATTTAACTGTTGTATAAAAGCATTGGAACACCTGTGACCAAATCACAGCTGTGATGTTATTTACACAATAGAACACAAGAGGGAGTGTGTTATCACAAAATAACATCACGGCTGTTCGCCAGAGAACATAACAGATAAAAGTACATGTGCGCAAATGTAAGAAGTAAAAACATTTAGTTGACTTGAGCATCTCCTACAGCTGTCAAAACCCGTGATGTTATGGTGTAATAACAGCACGGTCAGAACGCTTCTCAACCAATCAGCTTGATTGGCCGGAACTAACTGCTGTATAATAGGCAGCCATAATAACTTATGATGACGTTACTAAGGCAATAGAACACGAGAGGGAGTGTGTTATCACGAATTAGCAACTTACCAAAATACCAATATAATGGAACTTGTGAGGATTCTAGGAGGTTGTCAGAACTTCCTGATTACATTTCAACATTATTGTGGGTACCAAAATAATAGGTTGTCACAACATAACGGTTTGCTGGGATCAGAGGTGTGATAGATCTAGCAGACATAAAACACTGTCACAAAGCTGCTACAATGTTGTCAAAAGGCAGTGCTGTTTTAAGTTGTCTGAATAAGGCTGTCACTATCACACTCCCATTAGTCAGTAATGTTTTCTTATGTTATTATAATACCTATTGACAGCTTGGCAAAATTCCATTCAGCTCCATGCACAACATAATGAAACTCATGAGGATAGGTTGTGACAACTTACTGACAAAGACAGTTACGTTGACACAACCTATGCTTTATATGTTTAACTGTGTTTGCTGGGCTCCAGGACTGGACAGCCCAGGTTTAGGTCGCCACAGAATTTGATGAAACTCTAAACTGATCAGCTGTCCCGTTCCGCCAATAACTTTTTTTTATTATTGATTTGTGCATACTTAATACAGTTCAACAAATGTAAACAAAAACAGCAGTAGGTCAATTTCAAGATTCATATATCCAACAAAATAATAATAAATTAAAACAAAACAAAAAGCAAACAAAAAGGGGAAAATAAATAAATATATATATATAGAGAGAGATATATATATGTGTGGATTTTCGTCCACACAACTTCCCCTCACTGGATATATTCTCTTTTTCGGGCCATTCTCTGTAAACCCTAGAGATGGTTGTGCATGAAAATCCCAGTAGATTAGCAGTTTCTGAAATACTCAGACCAGCCCGTCTGGCATTAACAACCATGCCACGTTTAAAGTCACTTAAGTCACCTTTCTTCCCCATTCTGATGCTCGGTTTGCACCACCTCTACATGCCTAAATGCAATGAGTTCCAGCCATGTGACTGGCTGATTAGCTATTTGTGTTAACAAGCAATTGAACACCTACCTAATAAAGTGGTCCGTGAGTGTATATTGGCATTTGAGAGGAATTTCCTTACCAAATCTTCTCTTCAATTCTAAAAAAAAATATCAATCCAAAAAGAACTTTTGGATCTTTTGCTTTACATGATAAGTGGTTCATTATTTATATGTTGGAACTGAAAGTCATGTTTCCTTTTTTTTTCATTTTTTTCCTAGTTTTACACCGCTTCCATTAAAACACTTAAAGACTCCACCACGTGTCTTGGTCACTTAAGGAAGAGTGTTAAGCTGTCTGCATAGCTGTGTATGCAGACGCACAGTGAAGGCAGAACAGTAAAAAGATAGCTTCATCTAAAGATTGGACTGGAGACACAACTGCTTGCATCAACAACAACAATGGCAGAGACAAAAGCTGGTGACCCTGATCTTCATGGACTGGAAGTACGGTCTGAGTGCTCTTCATCTTCCTCCTCTTCACGACGCTCAAGTAAGTCCTCAGTCAGTGCTGCTGCAGCTCGTGCTAGAGCCAAGGCTGAAGCAGCACGCACACAAGCTGTATATGCTAAGCGTGAAATAGCCATGAAAGTGGAACAGGCCCAGATTGATGCAAATACATCCATAGAGAAAGCACGTATAGAAGCAACACTCAATGCTCTTAAGGAGGAGTGTGAAGCTGAGGCAGCATCAGCGGAAGCTCAAGTACTTGAAGCAGCTACAGATGTAGAAATCAATGAGCACTGTAGTAAAGTCAGCCAGTGTACATCACATCGTCAGTCACTTGGGCGCACCAGTGAATATATCCAGACTCACTTTGCTCCTCAGCAAGTTCACCACCCTACTCAGCCAAGTACTGTAAATGTCATCAGTGTCACAGCATGTTAATACTATAAACCCCGAAGATCAGAGTGCCAATAAAGGCTTGCCAACACCAGGGGGCATAGCTTCTCAACCTCAACAGAAGCAAAGGCCACAATCTAATACCCAGCTAAACTTTAGTGACACCACTCTTAGTCCTCCGAAGCATCCACAGTATTACAGTGATGCCAGTAAAAGGAGACAGCCTAGTCACAACATCCAGCCCAAGTCTTCCAATGTGTCAGATTTAGCTATTTACCTAGCTCGTCGAGATTTAGTCACAGCAGGGTTGAAAACATTTGACAATCAGCCTGCTAATTACTTGTCATGGAAATCTAGCTTTCTCAATGCTACTGAAGGGCTTGACCTTAAATCAAGTGAGCAGCTTGATCTTCTCATAAAGTGGTTAAGCGGTGAGGCACTGCAGCATGCTAAAAGAATGAGAGCAGTTCACATCAATCAACCTGACACAGGCCTGTATATGGTGTGGCAGAGACTTGACCGGTGTTATGGCTCTCCAGAAGCCATCGAAGGTTCTCTATTTTCAAGACTTGAGAAGTTTCCAAGAGTTGCACATAAAAATTACCTCCAGCTTCAAGAGCTTGCAGATCTGCTCCTCGAAATCGAAGCAGCAAAATGCGAGGGTTACTTACCAGGGCTCAGCTTTCTTGACACAGCCAGAGGGATTAACCCTATTGTTGAGAAACTACCTTACAACCTCCAAGAGCAATGGATGAGTCAGGGGTTTAGGTACAAAAGAGAGTATGATTTACCATATCCACCCTTTTCCTATTTTGTGGATTTTGTGCGTTGCAATGCAGAAATGAGGATGGACCCAAGCTTCAGCCTTCCAACGCCCAACACAGTGCCCCTTCGCAGTGATAAAGTTCAATCAAAACGCTGGAGAGATCCTGTCACAGTTAACAAAACAAAGGTTGAACAGCAGTCATCCTCCTCTGTGTCTAAGAGACCTGTAATAGATCCTGAAAAGGAATGTCCTATGCACAAGAAACCTCATTCCCTCAGGAAGTGCAGGGGTTTCAGGGAAAAGCCACTTGAGGAACGTATGACTTTCCTGAAGGAGCACTTTGTATGTTTCAGATGCTGTGCTTCCACTGCACATCAGGCAAAAGAGTGCAAAGCAGTCATTCACTGTTCAGAGTGTGACAGCAATCGTCATGTTTCTGCTCTCCACGCAGGCCCTGCACCTTGGGTCAATAAGGAATCTGACACACCTCCTGTAGACCATGGTGGGGAGCATCATGAGCATGATTCAGCTATTCTAACTTCTACATGCACAGAAGTCTGTGGACAGGGGTTTCAAGGCAAATCTTGTTCTAAAATATGCCTAGTGCATGTTTATCCAGAAGGGCATCCAGAAAAGAAGGTCAAGATGTATGTCATATTGGATGACCAGAGCAATGTATCATTGGCAAGGTCTGCATTCTTTGACATTTTCAATGTACACAGCAACAGTTTCCCCTATGCTCTCAAAACATGCTCTGGCACAGTAGACACAGCTGGGAGGCGCGCTGTGGGCTTCATGGTAGAGTCAGCTGAAGGGAATGTTCACCTGCGACTTCCTACCCTCATTGAGTGCAACCAAATTCCAAATAACAGAGAGGAAATTCCTACACCAGAAGCTGCACACAGCCACCCTCATCTCAGGGAGATTTCCAATAAGATCCCACCTCTCGACCCTTCTGCTGAAATCCTTCTATTACTCGGGCGAGACATCATCCGCGTGCACAAAGTTCGAAGCCAACGTAACGGGAAACACAATGCTCCCTATGCCCAGCACCTGGATTTAGGATGGGTCATTTTCGGTGATGTCTGCTTAGGTGGTGCTCATAGACCTATTGTGAATGTCTTCAAAACTAACATCTTGGAGAATGGACGTCACAGCTATCTTACTCCGTGTGAGAACAGCATCTCTGTGAAAGAGAAATTGGCACATGAGCAGCAGACATGCCCCAAAGTCTTGCCTACACATACACCAATGAATGAGAACCCAGAGAGACAGTTCTTCAACTGTTCAGAGGACAGCAACAAACTCGCTCTTTCCATTGAGGATGAAAAATTTCTCCACATCATGAACAAGGAGTTTGTTAAAGATGAGACAAACAGTTGGGTGGCACCTCTACCATTTCGTGTTCCCAGGCAACGCCTACCAAACAACCGGGATCAAGCCCTCATTCGGCTTATGTCACTTCGTCGCACCCTGCAAAAGAAACAAGAAATGAAAGATCATTTTGTAGCTTTTAAGGAAAAGATCATCATCAATGGGCATGCTGAACCTGCCCCTCCTTTGGAAAGCAACACGGAGTGCTGGTATCTGCCTAGCTTTGGGGTTTACCACCCCCAGAAACCAGGACAAATCAGAATTGTGTTTGACTCAAGTGCAAAATGTGGTGGCGTCTCACTCAATGATGTGCTCTTACAGGGCCCCGATTTGAATAACAGTTTGCATGGGGTTCTCATTCGCTTCCGGAAAGAACCTGTTGCTGTGATGGCTGATGTTGAACAGATGTATTACAGTTTCCTGGTCAGAGCAGATCATCGTGACTTCCTCCGTTTCCTATGGTTTCATGGTCACGACCTTGACAGTGATGATGTAGAGTACCGCATGAAAGTTCATGTGTTTGGAAATTGTCCCTCCCCAGCAGTGGCCATGTACGGCCTTAAGCGGTCAGCTATAGAGGGAGAAAAGACCTTTGGCGCTGAAGTGAGACAGTTCATAGAGAGGCACTTCTATGTTGACGATGGTTTGAAATCTTTTCCATGTGCAGAAGAAGCCTTCACTGTACTCAGCAAAGCAAAAGACATGCTGGCTCAATCCAACATCAGACTTCACAAAATTGTATCCAATAACCTTGATGTCATGAGGGCATTTTCAGGTGAAGACTTGGCTAAAGGCCTACAGGACCTTGATGTTGGGCATGACCTTCCTCCCATGCAGCGGAGTCTGGGTCTTAGGTGGGACATTTTGACAGACACGTTCACATTTGAAGTGACTGCTGATAATAAGCCATTCACACGTCGTGGGGTGTTATCAACAATTAACAGCCTATTCGATCCTCTTGGCTTTGCTGCACCTGTCAGTGTCCAAGGGTGCTTAATCCTAAGAGAGCTCACATCTGACACTCACGAAGGGGATGCACCATTACCTACAGAGAAGTATGCAGAATGGCAGCAGTGGACCAAATCCCTCAAAGACCTAGAAGAGTTGAAAATTCCTAGGCTCTACACAACACTGCCAGTCTCTGCAGCTCAGAAGAAAGAAGTTTGTGTGTTCTGTGATGCATCAAGCAAAGCTATTGGCGCTGTTCCGTATCTTAAAGTCACTGATGCTGAGGGAAAAATCCATGTGGGATTCATCGTTGGAAAAGCCAAGCTAGCTCCCAAACCTGACCTTACCATACCAAGGCTTGAACTGTGTGCGGCTGTGCTTGCAGTGGAGATTGCAGAAATCATCACAGAGGAACTAGACACTCCAATAGATGACATGAAATTCTTCACTGATAGTAAGGTTGTGCTTGGCTACATTTTTAATGAATCCGGGCGATTCTATGTTTATGTTCACAACCGAGTGCATCGAATTAGGCGTTCAACACAAGCAAACCAATGGAACTACGTGCCCACCAGCTTAAATCCAGCTGACCATGCCACAAGACCACTTTCTGCGAAACAGCTTGCCCTTTCTTCCTGGCTCACTGGCCTTACTTTTCTGAGTGAAGTACAACAGAGTACATCAAGCCAGCCTACGTTCCCTCTTGTTGATCCCACATCAGACACAGAGATACGTCCAGAGGTCACAGTAAAGGCTACACGAATGGTAGAGAGTCAGCTTGGCAGTGCTCGGTTTGAACGTTTTTCAAGTTGGAAGGCACTCACAAGAGCTCTTGCTCGCCTCTTGCACATTGCACAGTCCTTCACAGAAGCAGCAAATGACAGCTCCTGCCACGGCTGGCATGTGTGCAATAAGCCCCTTCTCGAAGAACTTGAACAAGCAAAAGCAAGTATCATATGCACAGTTCAGAAAGAGGTTTTTGCAGATGAGATTGAATGCATCAAAAGAGGAAGCCTCATTCAGAAACACAGCTCCCTTGTGAAACTCTGCCCCTTTGTTGATTCACAAGGAGTTCTTAGAGTTGGAGGAAGACTCCATAGATCACAGTTCACACAAGACGAGATGCACCCAGTGATCGTTCCAGGCAGACACCATGTAACCGAATTGTTCATCAGACACTACCACCAAAAAGTCCACCATCAAGGCCGGCTTTTCACTGAGGGATCCATAAGAACAGCTGGATTTTGGATTGTTGGTGGAAAACGAGCCATCAGTAATGTAATATATAACTGTGTAACCTGTCGCAAGCTACGTGGCAAAACTCAAGAACAAAAAATGGGAGACCTGCCTATTGACCGTTTAAGCACAGAACCTCCTTTCACCTATGTAGGACTGGATATATTTGGCCCATGGTCCATTACTTCCAGAAGAACACGCGGAGGCCATGCGAACAGAAAATGCTGGGCCTCCATTTTCACTTGTATGAGTACACGAGCCATCCACATCGAGGTTGTTGAAACAATGGAGGCTTCCAGTTTCATTAACGCTCTCAGACGTTTCTTTGCTATCCGAGGAGCAGCAAAGCAATTAAGATCTGACTGTGGGTCCAATTTTGTGGGAGCCTGCAAAGAACTCCAAGTCACAGCTGATGACTGCAACAGCAAGGAAGTTGAGAGCTTTCTGACAGATCAGGGGTGCAGGTGGATCTTCAACCCTCCACATTCTTCACATATGGGTGGTAGCTGGGAACAAATGATTGGCATAGCACGTCGCATTCTCGATGCAGTGCTTCTCCAACTTGGCTCAGCAAGGCTTACTTACGAAGTTCTGGTGACATTCATGGCTGAGGTCAATGCCATAGTTATTTCTAGACCACTCACCTCAGTGTCTACAGATCCTGATCAGCCACTTATTCTCACTCCAAACATGCTCCTTACCCAGAAGATTGGCACACCCCCCATACCTCCAGGCCACTTTGACAACAGTGATCTCTTCAGACGTCAGTGGCGGCAAGTGCAATGTTTGGCCAATACATTCTGGGAGCGATGGAGAAAGGAATACGCTATTGTTCTCCAAGATCGCCGCAAATGGAGAAATGACAAACGTGACCTGAAAGAAGGAGACATCGTCCTGTTAAAGGACAATCAAGCTAAGAGACATGACTGGCCGGTTGGCTTGATTATTAAAACCTTTCCCAGTGCTGATAAGAAGATCAGAAAAGTTGAAGTGAAGATCAGTAAGGATGGCACACACAAACAGTTCTTGAGGCCTATCTCTGAAGTCATCCTTCTGCTGTCTGAGGATGTGAATAAGTGACATGCATGATCACATTTGTTATGACAGTTTGGCATCTTGGAAGATGCCAGGTGGGGAGTGTTCTGACTCATGCTTAGCATTGGTACTGCCCCCCTAGTGGTGCAGTTCCTGCAGTGACACTGGGCAGCATTCTGAGCAGCATGGAGGAGCTTGCAAGCAGCAGTCAAAACTCAATCTTTATTTCTTGTTGTTCAGGCATTATCTGTGAGTATTTAGTTAATTGGACCTTTTTTGTAGACTCTTTGTGCCTTCTGTTTGCTAGATGTTTTTGTTTTATAGCATAGTTTGATCTGTGGATTTATGCTAGTCAGCCACTGTTAGCTTCTGTGTTTTGGTGTTTGTGATACCTCAACTTGACTGTAGTGTATTGTAAGAACCCCACAGCCAATTCAGTTGATATCTTTTGCTTTACATGATAAGTGGTTCATTTATTTATATGTTGGAACTGAAAGTCATGAAGAGTACTTTTTTTTTTTTTTAAACTAGAATAAACAAGTGTGAATTTTATTCTGTGATCTTAATAACTTTAACATTTGTTTTTGTTTTCTCCAAAGGTGCTGTTGGTGGGATGCTGTCCAGTTTGGGGTTGTGTGATATTTTGCAGTGGTTGGGTGTAGGCATTTGACTTCAGAGTGCAGTGGTTTTATTGCACAGAAGGTAGTTTCATGTGAACCATTTGTCCATTTTAGTGTTAAACCCTCCACTGGAGTTGCATGACTACCACAGTGGCCTGGAGACTTTTTTTTTTTTTCTATTGTCTTAAACTTTGATATTGTTGCCCTCTACTTTGTTTGCTGTCTCTACTCATTTGGTTGAGACCCCTGTGAGTGGGGAAGGGTCACCGACGTGATTGATGGTGTATGCAGGTGTGAGGTGGTTTGGCCAGTGTTGATGTAACTGCCTTTGGGCTAAATTGGTACACCCTATCGCCTGTGTTACAAGTGGCTCGTGAAAATTTGTGGCAGACAGGTTACCAGTTCTATGGCAAGCCACCAGGGTCAAAACACTGGAGTAAAAGGAGATAATATTTGGCATTCGAGGAAGATTAAGCCCCAACACACCATCTCATCACTTTGTTTGCTCCTGTATTAAGCTGTATTGTTGCATGTCGCCCAGTTGTAAACATGTTATGCCACTGACATAATTAAATATTAGTTAACGGAAGACTCAGTTGTGAAATTGTGTGTGTATATATAAAAAATAAATCTATGAAACTCTTAGTCCCACAATGGGGAAATTTCACCTCCACATTATTTTTTCTTACATACAAGACATATTTAGGTAAGCAGTGAAATGGTGAATGTGATAATGATTAGAATCAAATAAGTATTAAATGCTGTCAAATTCAAGTCAAGAGGTTTTTATTGTCATTCTGTCTATGTACAAGTACACAGTGGAGTGAAATTATGTTCCTCCAGGAACAACACGGTGCAACAAGTAACAAAGTACAGTGTGCAAATATTTAAACTAGACATATAATAAATGCAATAAATTGGACAGTAGACACAGTAAACAGACAGGACAGTGCAGTACTGACACAGCACTCATTTCTAGACATGGGTGGTGAGAATAAGGTGCAGAGATATTGAACATGTTGTGATCCGTGAATCTCGCAGTCAGATGACATACATAAACACAGTAGTTACTGAGGTAGTAAAACAGTGTACCACAGTGTTAGCAGCAATGTCCCAGATAGTGCAAGTAGACCATCAAAGAGATGAATGTGTAGTTTGGGACATTCATTTCGCTTGAGGAGCAAAGCTGTTGCTGAGTCTGGCAGTGGTGGCACGGATACTCTGGTACATTCTGCCAGACGGCAGCAGTGAAAAAAGTCTGAGGGATGGATGGGGTCGTCCACAATGCTAGTGGTTTTCCAGATACAATGTTTAGTGTAGACCCTGATCTCCTCAGCTGTCCTCACTATACGCCGTAGGGTCTTGCGATCCGAAGCGATTCAATTCCCAAACCAAGCAATGATGCAGCTGCTCAGGATGCTCTCTGCAGTTCCCCTGTAGAACATGGTGAGGATGGGAGGGGGGAGATGAGCCTTCTTCAGTCTCCGCAGGAAGTAGAGGCGCTGCTGAGCTCTCTTGACAGTGAAGTTGGTGCTGAAGGAACTTTTTTTTTTTTTTTGTCCACATTCAGAGACAAGTTGGTTCCGCACCAGTCCATTAGCTACTGCACCTCCTCTCTGTATGCTGACTCATCATTGTTGATGATCAGACCCATCAGTCGTGTCATCAGCAAACTTGATGTGTTTTGAGCTGTACTTTGCAGTACAGTCATGAGTCAGTAGCATGAACAGCAGTGGACTAAGCACACAGCCCTGAGGGGCAGTATGGTAGTGCTGGAGATGTTATTACCTATCCTGACTAACTGTGTTCTCTCAGTCAGGAAATGCAGGACCCAGTTACGGAGGCAGGTGTTCAGGCCCAGCAGGCTGTTTTCCAATCAGCTGCTGAGGGATGATTGTGTTGAATGCTGAACTGAAGTCTATGAACAGCGTTCTGACATGGGTCTCTTTATTGTCCAGGTGGGTGAAAGTCAGGTGCAATGTGGTGGAGATGGCGTCATCTGTTGAGCTGTTGGGAAAATATGCAAATTGCAGTGGGTCCAGTGAAGGAGCTTGGCTCTTGCCACCCTGAGACTTGCTTTTTCCCTTGACTTGAAAGCCTTGTCGTGGGTTCTCCGCAGCATGTGCATCTCTGCAGTCATCCATGGCTTCTGATTTGGGCGAGTTGTGATAAGTTTGGAGATCGTAACATCAATGCACTTGCTGATGTAGCCAGTCACCGATTCTGTGTGCTCCTCCAGGTTGGAGTCACCGCTAGTTGTTGCTTCTCTGAACATCTCCCAGTCAGTGTGCTCAAAACAGTCCTGAAGAGCAGAAAGAGCTCCTGGCGGCCAGGTTTTCACTTGCTTCTGGTTTGGCACTTTTGATGAGTGGTCTGTATGCTGGAATGAGCATGACAGAGACGTGGTCTGAGTAGGCATAGTGGGGGTGGGGCTCTGCACACACTGGGGATGTTTGTGTAAACAGGATCTAGCACGTTAGCCCTCCGGGTTGCAAAGTCCACATACTGGTAGAACTTGGGCAGTACTGACTTCAGATTGACATGGTTGAAATCACCAGCAACAATAAACAGTCGTTTGTAGCGACAGGAGGTCGCTTATAGCGCTGTACAGCATGTTCACTGGGAGCTATATACACCTCTATTATATACATCGTACTTAGCTCTCTAGGCAAATAAAATGGCTCTGACAATCACAAACTCCACCAACGGTGAGCAGTGACTGGAGACTAGTGCTGCGTTTTTACACCATTTAGTGTTGATGTAAACACAGTCCTCCACCTTGAATCTTAGAGTACAGCTTAGCATCTCTGTCCACATGGAAACACAACAGGCCGTCAAGCTGAACGGCTAAGGCCGGAGTGGAGCTCGTCATCCACGTCTCCATAAATCCGTAAAGACGAAAACACAGCAGTCTCTGAACTCACATTGGGTAGCCCGCTGAATCCGGAGAATCTGGATGTAGTCCAGTCCAATAGTGTCAAACCAACTTTACAATATACAGATATTTCCCTTACATAATATAGTGCTTCTGTTTATAAATAGTAAATTCTATTATGAATCCTATTTCATTATAATTTTAAAAACCAAAAAGATCCGTCATAGTTGTTTGCAATTACTAACCACCTAATAAGTTCACACCCTACTGCAAACATACAGCATGCAGTTCATTTTATGTCCAAAATTCCCTATAGCTATAAAAACACTGAAAAAACATCTCAAAATAAACTCATTCCATCAACCATGCCAATAAAAGTACTTGATCAGTCACAGACCAATCCCCTCAGAAACAAATAGGCATTAATATAGATCACATTTTTGTGTATATCTATGTAGTTAAGGATTATTTATTCTGTTTGCTTGTATTGTAATTAGTTTATTATAATCTTGCTGATCATGTAAACAATACCTTTTTTCAAAAGTTCATTACATCACAACAACATTACAAAGCAGAATAGTATATCTTTCTTGTATATTAACAAATTAATTATTAGAAAGTAAAAAAAAAAAAATCCAGTACTTGATCTTCACATCTTCTAAACCGCTTCTCCAGAGTACTGTAGCCAATCCCTGCTGTCATCGAGCGTAAGGCAGGATTCATCCTGGACAGGACACCAGTACACTGCAGGGCCTAAAAATGTTAATCGAGTTAATTACAGGCTCTGTAATAATTAATCGCAATGAATTACAAATTATTTTGAATGAATACATTCTTAACAACAAACATGTTTTGAAATGCTTTTTGAAATGTTTTTTTCATTGTTATTAAACCAACAGATGTGTTGGTGCTATTATAGTTATTCAGATTTCAAGTATTTCAGGAACCCCTGATTGTTTAACTTATTTGAATAATAAATAAATAAATGTAAACAGCACATTAGACAATAATCATAGCGCCATTTCTTGTACAGAACTGTAAAAAATAAAAATAAAACTATACAATATTGCAACTCGTGAGTTTAACATCTGGTGTAAACAAAAATTAAAGTTCCATTTCTAAAGTAACAGCATTATGGCAAAACTACATATTGCATTTAAGAGCATAGAATTTAACACATTCAACCTGCAATATTTTTGTACAACCAAAACATACAACACTGAGGCTACTTTTTCTCCTTGAGCCAGTTACTGAGACAAACGAGCCTGTTCACATTTTCAGAGCTTAAGGCTGCTCTTTTCTTCTGGATGATGTTCCCAGCAAGTGAGAACCCCCTCTCACATGGGACAGAAGTGGCAGGGCTTGCTAGGTACTTTCTAGCCAGAGTGGGGAGCTGTGGATGTGCCCCTGCATGTGCTGACCACCATTGTAGTGGGCAGTCTGTCTCACTGATTGTCTGTTCTGCTTTATAGAGGCTCAAGGCATTAGACCCTACATCATCAGAATCAGAGTCAGAAGAAAAGCACAAGGGGCCTTTCTTTTTTGGTGGCTCATCTGTGGGCTCAGAGGTAGCTTTTATAGATCCATCTTGAAGGAGTTCTTCAAGCTTTTTCCACACAGCTTCTCGCTCTTCTCTTGGAAGACACTTTAAGTCCTTAAAGCAAGGGTCAAGCACTGTAGCCATTTTGAGCCAATCATAATTAAGTGCAGCTTTCTGCTTGGACAAGTCCTTCATGAAGGCAGTCTTGAATTTCACAATGTAGGTAGAATCCTCATCAGAGACCTTCATAGTGTGGTCCAGGAATCATAGGACAGGCAAGACCGCAGAACATGAGACGTAAGTCTCTCCACCAAGAAGATCAGTGTCTGCAGTGAGAAAGACATGTCTGCAGTGAGAAAGAAATAAAAATAAATTAGTTTATCAATTACAGTGATGAATTTAGGCAATCATTATTTAGAAAATATTTTACATTGTTCCATTTACCTGCATGGTTCAAGGATGGCTGCCAACTTCTCTAGTTTTGTCCACTCTGCTGCTGATAAGACCAGTTTGTGTCTCTGTTTGTCCAGAGTAGCCTTTACTGCCTCTTTGTTTTTGAGAAGACGACGGATCATAAACAGTGTGGAGTTCCACCTTGTGGAAACATCCTGGATTAGAGGTTCATTTTCCTGGTCAAGTGCCCTTTGCTCTTTATACAGTTCCATTATGTTGGCTGGACTGTGTCTGAAATGACCCACAATCTTGCGGCACTTTGCTAGTACAGCATTAAATGCACCACTGTACAGGCACACAGTGATGGATCTCTGCAAAATATGCGCAACACATGGCATGTGCTGAAATGGGAGCTGTCTTGCTGCTGCCATCATGTTTCTGGCACAATCATTGCCAATTGTAACCTTTTGCTCAATTTTCCAGGACTCGACTACAGAAAAAAAATGGTCTGCGCAGTTTACTGCATAATGTCTGTTGTTGACTTTTTCTACAGTGAGGACGAAAGATGCTAATTGCCATACTTTGTTAACAACGCATACTGTCTGCGCGGTCACGCCAAGGTAGTTAGAATTGCTGACGGAAGTCCAATGGTCCCCTGTCAATGCAACACAATCAACTGCATTCAGTATGTCTTGTTTTTACTGCTTTTCGTCATCATAAAGCTGCCTAATCTTACTCGCCATGGTTTTCCTACACGGGAGTTCGTAAGCATCCATTTAGCCAGGGAGTTGCTTAATTTTTCAGGCGTAGACTTACTTATTTTGGCCCTGAAACCTGTCATCTGGTCCAATGTGGGCTGGCTGGAGTAGTTTATTTCTACTGCTGCTGGGTGTCATGTTATGAGATCAATCCGCCAGTTGAGTAGTACTGTGCACTGGAAAGGTGTCCCAGCAGTTGCAACAGGCAGCATTAAAGATAAGAGCAGAGCTGCTTGAAACATGACTGGTATCCGTGGTCTGCCTCCATAAACACACCTAACAAAACACGGTGTCAGAAGTGTAGAAAGCTAGACTGAAAGTCGGCATTTGCGTCGCTAAATGGAGGGTCTAAAGCCTCCCGCTGGGCTGGAGCTGCTCCATGGCAACCTGTCGGAAAACTGGAGACGGTTTTGCCAGCGCTTTGAGCTGTACTTTGAGCTGGAAGCTACGGGGAGTGCTGGCAAGCCAGCTAAGGTACAGGCTTCACTTTTCCTTCATGTAGCTGGTGAAGATGCAGTGGAAGTGTACAATACCTTCACATTTGAAGATGCTGACGACAAATACAGTCTGGACAAAATCGTGCAAAAGTTTGAGGAGTATTGTAGAAAGTTTTTCATGTGTGTGCAAGGGGACATGTCTATAAGCCAGTATGTCACTGAGCTAAAGCTAAGAGCAAAGTCATGCGAGTTTGGACAGCTAGAAGAATCCCTAATTCGCGACAGGGTAGTTTGTGGAATTACGTCTGATGCATTAAGAGAGAGACTGTTAAGAGAAGCTGACATTAATCTGGAGAGAGCCATCCAGATATGCATAGCAGCAGAAATGACAAAAAGACAGCTTCAACAAATGCATGACGAAGAGCGCAATGTACAAGTCCCTACTAATGAAAGCAAGCATGTTGACGGACTGAAACATAGACAAGTAGGCAAAAGAGACCCGAAAATCAAAAAGAAAGCAAGTAAATCAGACAAAACAAGCAAGTTTACATGCAAAAGGTGTGGAACTGAGCATGCACCGCGTGATTGTCTGGCTTATGGAAAGCAATGTAGAAACTGTGAAAGAATTAATCACTTTGCCAAGATGTGTAGGTCTAGGAAAGTACACGCAGTGGATGATGAAATTGCCGAGCAGTGTTCAAGTCTCTTTGTTGGTGTTGTGCAGTCACAGCCACAGAATGAGGAGTGGACTATCAGTTTGAAAATTGAACGCAGCAATGTTCATTTCAAATTAAATTCTGGTGCTCAGGCACATGTAGCTAATTCCTTACTCCTTACTGCAGAGACTAGGAAAAAAGAGCTTGCTGAGAAGCACAAACGTGAAGTTGTCCACCCACACAGGAGACAAAATTCATCTAAAAGGAAAATGCAATCTAGAAGTGCGACATAAAAATAAAAGGCATGTCATACAGTTTATGGTGGCAAAAAATGATGTAACTCCAATACTGGGAATCCAAACCTGTGTGGAAATGAAACTCATTCAGAGAGTTCAGATGCTGAACAAAAGTGTGTCGGGAGACATTTTCAAGGAATATGCTGATGTGTTTGTGGGTATTGGTTGCCTGGATGGAGTGCACACAATTAAAGTGGATGAAAAAGTGGCACCTAAAGTTCACCCACCTAGGAAAATTCCGGTCACACTGAGAGAAAAACTCAAAACTGAGTTAAAAAAGGATGGAAAAAATGAAAATCATTGCAAAGATTGATGAACCGACACAGTGTGTTAATCCCTTTGTGATTGTGGAGAAGACCAATGGGAACTTGAGGATCTGTTTAGATCCACGGGATCTAAACACAGCGGTAATGAGAGAGCATTACCAACTACCCACCGTAGAGGAAATAACATGCAGACTCGCTAAAGCAAAATATTTCTCAGTGCTTGATGCAAGCTCAGGGTTTTGGCAGCTTAAGCTTGACAATGCCAGCTCTCACCTCTGTACTTTTAACATTCCCTTTGTCTGGTACCGATATTTGCGTCTCCCGTTTGGGATCAATTCCGTACCTGAAGTGTTCCACAGGACTGTAAAGCAGTTGTTCGAGGGCATAGACGGTGTTGAGACATATATTGAAGATATATTGGTCTGGGGAGCAACCATAGAGCAACATGACCAAAGGTTAAGACAAGTGCTAGAAAGGTTCAGAGTGAAGAACTTCAGACTAAACAAGGAAAAGTGCAAGATTGGTCTTGAGGTGATCAAATATCTTGGCCATATTCTCTCCAAAGATGGCTTGAAACCAGATCCAAGTAAGATAGAGGCAATAAGGAAAATGCCGACCCCTGAATGCAAAAAAGATGTAGAAAGATTCCTAGGCATGGTCACATTTCTAGCCAAATTCATTCCAAACATGTCACAGCATACGGAGCCACTACGTGAGCTTAATAGAGATGATGCTATGTGGCAATGGCAAGCTAAACATCAACATGCATTTGAAAAGTTGAAAACTATGTTGACAGAGGCCCCTGTACTCAAGTACTATGATGTCAGTCTGCCATTGACAGTTTCCGTAGATGCTTCAAAATGTGGACTGGGAGCAGTCCTGCTCCAAATCAAATCAAATCAAATCAAATTTATTTATATAGCGCTTTTTACAACTGATGTTGTCACAAAGCAGCTTTACAAAAATGGGAATCACAGCACAGAGAATCAGACAAAACACTGAACATAATATACAGAATATACAGAACCCCCGTGAGCGCTGAGGCAAGGAAAAACTCCCTCAGAGCTGGAGGAGGAAGAAACCTCGGGAGGACCAAGACTCACATCTAAAGGGGGGACCATCCTACCACTGGTCAGACAACTTATAAGTTAAACATTGAAAAGTCAATTTTACATCCACGCAGTTCTAATATATTCAGGTGTGTATAATCAACAGTGGGAACAATTAGAGTTCATATAGATTTGGATGTGATCTGTAGTGGAGAAGCTGCGTTCCAGAAACTTCCATCAGTCTGGTCAATCAGGGGGACAGGGGGACTTGAGGGTGGGACATCCATCAGTATTGGGCCGGACCGGTGGACAGTCAGTAACTCGGAGGAAGGAAAGATTTAGGAATTAGTTTAGACTGGATTTATGAAGAACAGAAAATGTAAAAAATTATCAGAGTGTGACTAATGACTCCGGCAGGTCTGAATATGACAGCCTAACTAAAGGGAGAGAGCCAGAAGGTAACATAGACACGGAGGCTCCCTGAGACACTGGCATTCACCCACTCCACCGTCCACAAACCTGAGTGACTGCATGTAGTGAGTGACAGCAGCACCAGCATCTCAGTTTACCCACAATTCACTATGTCCATGAACCCCTGGATCTGCAGCCTTATCTAAAGGGAATTAACATTAACTACCAAAAGCTAAACTAAACAAGTAAGTTTTTAGTCTAGACTTAAAGATTGAGACTGTGTCTGAGTCCCGAACATTATCGGGGAGATTATTCCAGAGTTGGGGCGCTTTATAAGAGAAAGCTCTTCCTCCTGCAGAGCTTCTCTGAATTTTGGGAACTACTAGGAAGCCAGCACCCTGTGATCTAAGTAATCGTGGTGGTTCATAATAGGAGATAAGGTCTCTCAGATACTCAGGAGCGAGCCCATGTAGGGCTTTATACGTTAACAGGAGAATTTTATAGTCTATGCGGAATTTGACTGGAAGCCAGTGAAGAGCTGATAGGACTGGACTAATATGGTCAAATTTTCTAGTTTTAGTAAGGACCCTGGCTGCAGCATTTTGAACTAGCTGAAGTTTATTTAAGTTACTGCTAGAACATCCTGACAGTAGCGCATTACAGTAGTCTAGCCTTGACGTAATGAAGGCATGTACTAATTTTTCTGCGTCATGTAAGGATAAAGCATTTCTTAGCTTGGTGATGTTACGGAGATGTAGAAATGCTGTTTTAGTAACATTAGATATGTGTTTATCAAATGCTAGATCTGAATCTATGATAACGCCAAGATTTTTAGCTGTTGAACCAGGTGTGACTGAGAAGTCGGCCAGATTCAACATTAGGTGTGATAATTTATTTCTAGCAGCTTTAGGGCCTAATAGAAGAACTTCTGTTTTATCACTATTTAATAGAAGAAAGTTGTGTGACATCCATGATTTCACATCTTTTACGCAATCCTCCATTTTCTTTATTCTCTGTTTGTCATCAGGTTTGGCTGATATGAAGAGCTGCGTGTCGTCTGCATAACAATGAAAATTAACATTATGTTTTCTAATAACTTTGCCCAGGGGGAGCATGTATAACGTAAATAATAACGGTCCTAAGATAGAGCCTTGTGGAACTCCATATCTAACCTTTGTATAATTGGAGGGTATATTATTTACCCTCACAAACTGAAAACGATCGGTCAAGTATGATTTGAACCATGATAAGGCAGTTCCAGTTATACCGACCATTTTCTCTAATCTTTCTAGGAGGATATTATGATCTATTGTATCAAAAGCTGCGCTCAGATCAAGAAGTACCAGTAAAGAAACGCAGCCTTGGTCAGCGGCAAGAAGCAGATCATTTGTTATCTTAACTAGAGCTGTCTCAGTGCTATGATGAGGCCTAAATCCAGATTGGAATTTTTCATAGATCTGGTTTCTTTGCAGATAAGAGCCAAGTTGTTGGGCCACGGCCTTTTCTAAAATTGTCCTCCAAGAGGACAGACCAGTAGCCTACGCATCACGTGCACTGACAGAAACTGAACAACGCTATGCACAAATAGAAAAAGAAATGCTAGCAATAGTGTTTGGAGTAGAACGCTTTCACCAGTTTGTGTATGGAAGAGAGATCAACGTACAAACAGACCATAAACCTCTGGAGGCGATCATGAAAAAGCCAGTAACCAGGGCTCCAGCGAGAATTCAGAGGTTGCTAATGAGACTACACAGATACCAGCTAAGAGTCCAGTAAAAGAAATCCAGGTAGCAGATGCCTTGTCCAGGGCATACTTACCACAGACTGATGTGCCAGATGCTGAAACAGAAGCCCAGGTACACATGATTATGACAAATCTACCTGTATCAGGTGAGAAGTTGTGTGAGTTCAAAAAAGAATCTGAAAAAGATGAGAAACTGAAAAAATTGACGGAGACAGTACTGAATGGCTGGCCTGAACAAAGGAGCCAGGTTGCAAGAGAAATACAAGAATACTGGAACTACAGAGAGGAAATTTCAGTGATGAATGGAATTCTGTTTAAAGGGCAACAAATCCTTGTTCCAGCAGCAATGAGATCAGAAATGCTCAGCAGAATTCATGAAAGTCATTTGGTCATAGAAAGCTGTAGACGGAGAGCTAGAGAAGTTCTTTTCTGGCTTGGTATGTCCAAGAGCATCACTGACATGGTAAATAATTGTGAGGTGTGCAGCCAACATAGAAAATTCCAGAGCAAAGAACCACTGCATCCACATAGTGTTCCAGAAAGGCCATGGCAAAAGATTGGTGTTGACTTATTCACTTTTGACCAGCAAGAGTATCTACTATTAATGGATTACTATTCAAAATTCACTGAAATAGAATGGTTGGGGAAAGACACCAAAAGTGCAATAGTCATTTCCCATCTCAAATCACAATTTGCCAGACATGGAATTCCTGATATTGTGATTACTGATAATGGGCAGCAATTTAGCTCACAAGAATTCTAAACCTTTGCAACACAGTGGGAGTTTTGCCACAAAACGACAAGCCCCCACATTGCACAGTCAAATGGGATGGCCGAGAGAGGAGTACAGACAGTAAAGCTTTTACTTAAAAAGGCTAAGGCAGATGGTAAAGATCCATACCTCTCCTTGCTGAACCTGAGAAATACCCCTCTTGAGGACCTTGGAGCCTCACCAGCCCAACTACTGATGGGACGGCGAACAAAAACAAGACTTCCAACTCCACCTCAGTTGTTGGAACCTCGCACAGTGACCAGCTCAGTTAAGCAGCTGTTGGAACGAAGGCAGAGGAAGCAGAAGGAATATTATGACCAAGGGTCTAAACTGCTTCAGAAGCTTCAGATTGGTGACAGTGTCAGGATATGGCGGGACGGAATGTGGAATCCAGCTCAAGTCACTGCACTTACTGAGCACCCAAGGTCATATGTGGTATGAACACCTGGTGGACAGCAGTACAGGAGGAACAGAAAGTTTTTGATGAAAACTAAACATGGACAGAGCTGTGAAGCTACTGCTATGGACAGTGGTAATGAGCAACAGATTGCTGAAAGTGAACGCTCATGTGCAACAAAAGAGAGTAACGCACACGTTAAAATCTTTGTAATTAATTAATCTAAATTAACGCGTTAAAGTCCCGGCCCTAAAAAATACATAAGTCACAGATGATAAATACAAACCAAATTCCAAAAGTTCAGAGTAAAAGTTACAAAGTAGATAAAGTCCAAAAAAAGAAAAGTGACAGCATCTAGTTACACACAGCATCCAAAAACTCAATGTATTAATGAAAGTACACACACTGTCAGTGATTTCCAGTATTGCCATTCACCATCTTACAATTACTGTACCAACTTAAATTAAGCAGAGGTTAGCTTCTTATCAGCCAGGTTCTTTTTTTGATTAATTTCCATTGTGCACTAAATGGTGCCGCAGTGGCATTCTCGCATGACTGTTTTAAAGAGAAAAGGAAATTTTGAATAAGAAGCTGGCAAATAGGATGCCAGTATCAGCCTCATCAAAATTAAAACCAGAACCAAATCACTATTATTCAAGGTTTATAATTTGCTCTAAACATCAGATGAACTTTAAATTGAGTTAATATTTGCTAGGTGCACTCTGTACAGTCTGCTGCACGATGCTTAGCCAGCAGTGTGCGGCACACTTGTAAAACCATCAACATCACCATAAATAAATTATAGCTTGTCGTAGAACTCATTTGGTTTAGTGGCAGAAATAAAATATTGGGTAGGCATGTGGAAAAGCTGGGTAGACTAACTTGGAAGACATGATTTCCAAATGCTCTGACCCCAAGAAGAACAGCACAGCAAATTTCAAAACCTACACTTCATCACTATAAGTAAAGCATACTACCACAGGAGACATGGAAAATATTTGTAGTTCATTCATGTCTTACCTTGCACTGAAATAGCATTTTTTAATAATGTTTTTTGCTTTAACATTTCTGCCCATTTCAGCCTTTGTGGTAAAAGGTCTTGTAAGTACCAGATTTATAGAAAACTGACAATGATGGTAAAAATCGACATACTCCATGGAACAGAATGTTAGTTAACCTACTGAATGTGTAAACCTGAGATGGAGCTTCACATTCAAACACTGATGTGCTGATAATGAACTATGATCATGGCAAAGGCAGACAGCAATGGTTGCTGTACAGTGATGGAGGGATTACAAAAGAAGGTGGAGTTTGGTGAAGAAAACAATAATCTAATAATAGTGATGGCAACCACAAAAAACTAAATTAAATTTCACTACCTTAAAATGTGGGCTTAATAAATTTGATTGGCCTGAGTAGGGAAATATATAAATCTCATTTAAAAAAAAAAAAGGCTATTCAGAGGGTCTGAAAGTTTCAACTTTCAGTAAGCCTATGCATTGATGCATGCACATGCCTGCTCACTCCACCTTACATTGTTTGTACTTAGCATGTGGGCATAGAGGTCTTCTGTAGTTCTGGAAAAGTTTAGATTCAGTGTGGAAATAGCAATGAGAAAATCACTGAGAAAATGAAAATACCCTTGGTATTCTGGGGGCCCCATTTTGGCTAGCTACTCTAAACACCACCGCACACTGGACATGTTGCATTGTTTTAATGGAGGTATGCATACCGTTGCCTCATCATTCTTAGTGCTGTTCATCTCACGTCACAGCACACAATGGAGCGGTTTGCCATCACTACATTAAAATAAAGCCAAATCAAGGTCACAAAAAGCCACATAACATTACATGGCTTTAAATTACACAGAGGAATGCAGCCAGTCTTTTAGATAAACAAGTTACCACAGCTATTGTTAGTATCCTAGACTTTTTCAGCTTGTATCTTTTTCTCAGAAACAGCCAGTTTGTGAAAAGGTAGTAAATTGATACCAAGTATGCCAAGTGATGTTGAATGCTTTATATGATGATTAAATTTATAAGTGATGTTGAATGCTTTATATGATGATTAAATTTATATGTAAAGTGTAAAAATAAACTTAAACATGGTGTTTATCGGCACACAGTGACCCCATTCTATAAAGGTAATTTGTCAAATGTTTTGTTTTTCTGTAATCTGTGTTTAAAATATGCTTTTTTTATTCTTGTAATGTATATAAACATGGTAGTTGTAAAAATTATTTTAAAATACAATTAAGAAAAATTTGTCTGTAACTTAATTTGTTTTGGGTTAAAAATATTATAAATGCCAGTGACGCCCAGGACTGCACCATGAACCAGAACTGCACCATGTGCTTTGCAGACTTCCAGGACATCACTTCTTGTTTTGCAGACTTCCAGAACAGTGTGGTGTACCTGCACAGCACCATATACTTTGCAAACTTCCAGAACAGCAATATTGCACTACTGGCATGCAGAGCAAGATATGTAACATTACAAAAGGCACTTAAAGACTTTAGTGAGACTGCACAAAATACTGTCCTCCACCGTGGAAACAGGTAACCTCAAAGAAACAAAACAGGTTAGATCAAGGTATTGTGAAATTTAACAGAGAAGGGCAAGGAAATGCATGACCATGAAGCTAAGAAACATGAGAAAGCATTTCGTAAAGCTTATGACAAGGATGAGACTAAAAATATTCTGTCCTAAATATGACCTTGTTAAAATGCAGCAGGATATTCAAGTTAGACATAACATTGTTTGTCCATTCAACACAATCACACTACTGCTCTAGATATTGTTAATAAAATGGATGCTTGTGTCCAGATCTGAAACCTTGTGACAAAGCAACTAGAGACCATTGAAGAAGCCTTTAATGACCAACTGGAGAAGGAAAGGGTGAGGACGACATTAAATAAAGATGATTGAGTTTGTCTTTGGATGCACAAAAACAGCACAGAGATCAGACAGCCCTTCAAGGGCCACCTGTAGGATCTCTAGTAAGTAAGCAGAAGCAGAGTGCAAATGATCCTCTGGCACTTTGAGAGTTCTCAAATCATCAAAAACTATTTGAAGTTAAGTTTTCTTCAGTTAAGTAGTACTCATTGTGTATACCAGTATGCCTGTCATGATTATCTGTGTACTGTGGATTTTGTATTTTAGTTGGAAGGGAAAAAAAAAACCTAATATATTAATTTAGAGCCACACACCACTAACATGCTGTTGTGTTATGCTGTCATTATTGCGTTATCACCTTAAATTAGCTGAAGAATGCATATGGACTTATTTAGGACTCGACTTGAGACTTGTCTGTACTAACTTGTCACTTGAATAGAGATTCTACTATCTTGACTTGGAACTTGACTTTGGACTTGAGTGTGAAGACTTGAGACTTACTTGTTACTTGTTCCAACCTCTGTTGCACTCTTCACAGATTTTTTTGCAAAAGGGAGCCTGGATAGCCTGTAATCCTGTTGCTTATGGAAATTGTTTGCCTTCAATGTTTTGTGCTTATGATGATTTTAATAGACATCAGTGTCAGACTAATTAATTCCTTCTATAAATAATACTATATTATTATAATAATACTGAATAATGCCTTCTATTAAAAGATTACCAAGAGTGACACTGAAGTATTTTCACTTAAAATGAGTTGATGAAGCAAGAGTCTTGTTACTAAAATTATTAATCTCACCAGCATTCTATTTGACACTCAGAGCAATTCAACATTCATCTTGGAAGACTTGCTTGACAAACTAAAGGTTTAACAATCATATCCATCTACAGCAAGCTTAGAAGTCTTTCATCCCAACTAGAAAGATTGCTGTGGTCCCATCTCGAACACTTAGCAAACAAATTATCACCACTCCAAGAATGTGAAGTCAGACTCTTAATTGGGCATGACCACCTCTCAGCACTAGCCCCACTTGAAGTCAACACAGGTGGGGAGAATGAACTCTTTGTGCAAAAAACTGAACTGAGTTGTATTGAAGGAAATACTGGCCCCTTCAATCAGTGATATTCTGAAGACCTTGTAAGGCACACAAATGTCATCCCTTAGGCCTTCATGACAACATTGAAACGCAGCAGGTGCATTCATAAGTCCAAAAGCGACCCTCGCCCATTCATATAAATCCCCCCGGGTTTTCTGTCCTTTGCCATTAATCTCTGGTGATAGGCTTTTCCTTGGTCCAGCAGGGGAAAACAAAGCGTTGCCCCCCCCAGGCTGTCCATGATATCCTGCACTCTTGGAATAGGCTGCCAGTCAGCATTTCTCCACCCAGCCCTGTGTTATCAGGTCATGCAGATAATCCTTCATTTCTTAATACAGACGTTTCAAAACATATGTAAATACGGGCTACATGCTCTTGATCTTTTAGTTTTATGCTTAGCTGGATGTTTTTGATGCAGCCAATGTCATTATCCCATTTGGAAAAAGAATGAGAAGAATGTCATAGCATTACATTTACCATCTGCTCCTGGTGTGAGTCCACGTGGCTAACATCAACTGGGGGGATCCCATGGTTCATCAGTATGTTCCCCATCAATTCTTTCGATCTGCTGAGACAGTGGCAGTGCCTTCCTGTGCAGTGAAATGAAACACAGACTTGACAGATTGCACAGTCCCAAGAATGGTTTTGCCTGCTAACAAAATGTCATGCTCAATTCCATTTTGCACAACAATGTATGGGTGGCTCTCTGAAGAATTACTAAGGTTTCTGATAATTCAAGACACTCAGGCCATCGTGGATATCAGCAGGTGGATAAGGCTGGGTATATGTCTCTACACTGCTTTCAATGCTTACCCCAATGGTCTATCTGGCATTTCTTTGAGCAACAGTAAATAACTTTGCATTTGGAGCACCTGGCATTTGTTCTTTCTATACTACAGCTAGTACACTGGTGGGACACTACAGCATTGGTTAATAATAATAATAATAATACTTTTATTTTATAAAGCGCCTTTCAAGAGACCCAAGGACACTGTACAATACAAAAAAAGTAAAACAGATAATACATTAAGATTTATAACAATATATAAAATAAACTAAGAAAAAAAAATATATAAAATAACAACAATAAAAATAAAACAGTAATAAAAGACTTAACTAAAATAAATAGAAGTTCGAGAGAAATTCTCACTCAAATGCTAGCTGGAAGAGATAGGTTTTAAGACCGGCTTTAAAACATGATAGAGATGATGATGTACGGAGCTGTAGTGGAAGCCCATTCCAGAGTTTTGGGCCAGCAACACCAAACGCTCTATCACCTAGAGTACGGAATTTTGTAGAAGGCACAATTAGGAGATGAGAGTAAGAGGAGCGTAAAGTGCGAGTTGGAACATACATCTGAAGTAGATTACCCAAATAAGTGGGGGCAAGATCATGGAGAGATTTAAAAACAGTTACCAGTATTTTATACTGTACTCTAAACTGGACTGGAAGCCAGTGGAGATCCCTCAATACTGGTGTAATATGTTCCCAAGATCTTTTATGGGTCAACACCCTAGCAGCAGAGTTTTGCACATACTGCAGTCTGTTTAAAAGCCGGGTAGGGAGACCATGCAACACTGCATTACAATAGTCTAATCTAGAGGTCACGAATGCATGAGTAATGATCTCAGCAGCAGCAGAGGACAGAAATGGGCGAATTCTGGAAATGTTCTTTAAATGAAAAAAGGCTGTTTTGCAGACATTTTTTATGTGGGGTTCGAACGACAGTGTTGTGTCAAAAATTACACCCAGATTTCGAACCTGAGCAGAGGAGGAGACAACAAACCCTGGTATAGAGAAAGCAAGGCTACTGAGCTTTCTGGCAGTAGCAGGAGAGGAAATCAGTATGGCCTCAGTTTTAGTACCATTAAGGCTTAGAAAGTTTTCAACCAGCCAGGCACGTACATCAAGTAAGCAGTCACTTAGCACAGCAGGCGGACAGGTATGAGATGGTTTAGAGTAAACATAGATCTGCACATCGTCCGCAAAGCAGTGAAACTGGAGCCCATGCCTTCTAATGATGTTGCCAAGTGGAAGCATATATAAAATGAAAAGTAGAGGGCCAAGTACAGATCCCTGGGGGACACCACGGGACAGCGCACACAAATCAGACTTGTAGCCACCAATAGAAACAAACTGCTGCCTATCAGATAGGTAGGACTTAAACCAGGAAAGAGCGGTGCCACTTATACCTATAAGTGTCTCAAGCCTGGTAAGTAGCAGGTTATGGCAAACAGTATCAAACGCAGCAGTCAGGTCTAAAAGAATCAATACATTTAGCATCCCCTGGTCAGCAGCTAATAACAAATCATTCACAACTCTGAGTAGAGTCGTTTCTGTGCTATGGTTCCTCCTGAAACCAGACTGGAACACTTCGTACAAATCATTCGATTCCAGATGTTCGTGTAGCTGAGAAGCAACCGTTCGCTCTAATACTTTGGCCAGGAGTGGAAGATTAGAAATGGGCCTAAAGTTAGCAAAATTCTCAGGGTCAAGGCCAGGTTTTTTTAGCACAGGAGTAACAGCAGCTAATTTCAAACAGGGAGGGACCAAGCCTGCAGTGAGTGATGCATTTATGACCTTGGTGATAAGGGGACAAATAGCAGGGAGACAAGATTTCACCCACTGTGTTGGAATGGGGTCTAACTGACATGTAGTGGCTCTAGATTTCATAATAAGCTCACCAACAAAACTCTCATTAACAGTAGAAAAATTAGAAAGGCAACTACCAGAGAATTGAACAGAGAGAGATTGATGATTCAATATAGGCCGCGTAAAAGCAAACTGAGAGTAAATAGAGTCGATTTTCAGATTAAAAAAATTAATAAACTTTGAACAGAGATCAGCCGAAGGTGTTAAAGGAAAACAATTCAGAGGGCAGATCAGCTTATTAACTGTTTGAAAAAGACCTCGCAGATTATCAGTGGAGCACTGAATGACATTTGAAAAATAAAGTGTTTTTGCTTTTTGCAGCTCCTCTTTATAGTAACCAACATGATCCTTATAAGCGAGGGCATGCACCATCATGCCAGTTCTCCTCCAGCGACGCTCAAGCAGACGACCAGCAGACTTTAGCTTGCGCAACTCTGGTGTAAACCAGGGGGCAGACTGGGTGAAAGATACTTTGCGAGTCTTTAATGGTGCCAATTCATTAAAGATAGCAGAGAGGGTAATGTCATAGTGAGTCACAAGCTGGTTTACATTGTCACTATTAAAGTCAGAGTGATCTATCTGACTGAGCATGTCCATAAGGACAGAGGGAGAGATGTTTTTTGTATTTCTGAATGAGAACTGTCGTGAATTGCGCTGCCCACGCTGAAAACATGGTAGAACAACATTAAAAAACACAGCCTTATGATCAGATATAAACAGCTCAACTCCATGCAGGTTAGTAGGAGTTATGCCAGTAGAGCAGACAATGTCCAGTACATGACCTTTGTTATGGGTAGGAAAATTCACATTCTGAACAATGTCAAAACAATTAAGAAGATCTAAAAAACTTTTGGCAAATGAGCAGCTTTCGGAGTCAACATGAATATTAAAATCACCAAGCAGCAGCAAATTTGAGTACACAGGTATAAAAGAAGAGAGCATGTCAGAGAGTTCAGAAATAAAAACAGGCGACATTTTCGGTGGTCGGTATATGAGCAGAATTAAAACAGATCTAGAGGCAGTAATGAGCAATGAAAGACATTCAAATGAGGTCAGAGGGGGAAGTGGGATCGTTCTAACTTTAAGATTAGATCGGTAGACCACCGCAAGTCCCCCACCCCGACCTGTTAAACGTGGTTGACATACATATAAGAAGCCCGCTGGTAAAGTTTGATTCAGCGCAAAATAATCATTGGGTTGCTGCCAAGTTTCTGTTAAGCACAGCAGGTCAATATTGCGCTCCACAATAGCATCAGCAATGAGTGGTGCTTTATTATTAAGGGAGCGCACATTCAGTAAAGCACAGTTAACATTAAAATCAGTGTTCAAAGCAGGCAGATTTACGGTTTTAACGTAGTGCAGTATCCGACCACTAGCTCGAGTAGATATTCCCATAGCAATCGTACGACGACATGAGGTCCAGAGTGTAGAAATAGTATTCGCGTGCTGCTTATACATAAAAGTCCGGCCTGAACCACGGTGAGAGTATTTAGGTCTCCGCAAAATGCCGAGGTTGCGAAGAAGATAAAGCGAGTCCGGGGGTTTACACCGAGTGTTTTGTAGAACATATAGTTCAATAAAAGAGTACCTTAATGTCCTTACTGCCATGCTGGAAGCCTCCATAAGAGCCAAAACAGAGACGCCGGGCCAGCAATGATTCCCGAAATCCAGTGGGCAATCCCAACAGCGCGAGCAGTTTCTCTCTGTTACTCTCTGTTCTGTGGAAGCAACCTGTTTAAACAAGTCTGGTCCCCTTGGCTCTACAACAATTGTTACTATCATTTAATGCTAAATGATAGTAACAATGAGTACATGGTTCCTCTGCTTTTCTCTGCTGGCAGTGAAAGCACTGTCTTGTCTCTGCAGGGTGGAGCCTGGTTAGAAACTAAAAGTTACACCATGCAAAAGCTAGGCAGTGTACTGAGGTGTTGTTGTATACTGTGAAAGTAGGGCTGGAGAAGTTGTTGTAGTACTAAAACGGGTGCGGTTTGGCTTTGGTTTTGTACTGCTGTAATGCAGAGCACTGCTGTAACTGCATAGGGTAGTGGTGTGGAGTGGGAGTGTTGCTGTTTACTGGAGGCTGAGACAGTCATAAACAGGCTGATTTTGTTTCCACAGCTGCTGTCTTTGACCCTTGCTCCTGATCATTTTGGATTATACTCAGACCACAAGGCTGTTCATATCCTGCAACACCCCATTCTGGTGACTGCTGGTAATTCTAGTAGACCTTTTGCAGATTGTTGTGTTTGTGAACACTTCAGGTTTTTGACTGGAAACTGCAAAACATTGCTGAGGTACTGATACAGGTTGCTGTATTGTCTCTTTAATATGTGCAATGTCTTCACTGAAACTCCTAACCTGTGACCAAATATCTTGTTTTTAGCATGGCACCTCAATTCAGAAGAGTTGTCCTAATTATGCATCACTGACAGTAGCAGTGCCGTTTTTTTTTCTTCTAGCATTTGCATATGCAGCGTTTAATCTTTCAGGAAGCACTTCATCTGTAATGTTGGGGTCTAAGAGGTATGGTTGAAGATCATGCTGAATACAATGAGAACAGCATGTAGCAACATGCTTTGAACAAGGGCATGATCATATTTTAGTTCAGACTCAGCTTCTTGAGAGGCTTATACTCAAGAGCTGAGCCATGCCACAGTGCTCCAAGTCCCCTAGCTCCTTCCTCAAAAGATAATTACTAATCAGGGATATAAAGGACAGGCGTGTACTGCTTGCTAGGCCATCACTATGAATGCAGAGAAATGTTGAGTACTATGAGCTTCTCTCTGGACAATGTGCACAATATTCAGCAATTTCCTACTGAGTCTCCATTGGTGCATCTGTTCCTACAGTTTGTTTGAGTAGTATTGTTGTGGCTGGACAGTGACTTTAAAACTGACTGGACTTTGCGCCAGCTGCCTACTTCACCTCCACCTCAGTCTCCTACCCTACTCTGCTGGTGGCTTGGGTGTTTATAAAGGCTGTGCATGACAAGGAAGACTTACCTGGTATGGACTTTGTTTATGGACAACATTGTAATAGCCCTGTAAAAGGGAGGATAATTAAAGGACAAATTCTCGGTTGTGCTGTCACTTCTCTGTCTTTTATGGTGAATGAAGAGAGGCACAGCGAGAGCGCCCAATCTTGCCTGTCATGGGCATGAGCAATCGATCATCAATAGTCTTTTCAGTCCAGTATATGTCAATACCCAAAGACAGCAGATCAGTGTTTTACAGGTACCAACATGTTTTGATAAAGGCCAATAGCTTTTAACCCCAAATCCTCCCTTTAAGCTAGCCTCCACAGACATTGTGTAAAATACTGTATCAAACAAGAATAAGTAGTAACACTAAACATTTATTATTACCACACTAATTTCTCATTGTACACAAACACCCATGCTTTCAATATCCATTAACATATGTAAGTGTTAGTGATGTTAGTAGATGTGCTGTTATATTTGCATTTTTTTAATGTGTTACACTACCAAACAACAAGAAGCTAGCCACTGTTCACTTCCCGTTTTTTCAAAGAATTTAAAAGCTAACAAACAATATCATGACCACTAAAAAGCCTTCATGGAAGAAATTGTCAACAAAGATGATGCAGAGCATACCCTTACAACACCTGAAGGGGAGACCGTGTGGTACATTTTCCATCATGCTGTGTGCATGGTGTTTGATTGCTCAGAGTTCTGTAGCATCTCTTTAAATGACAGCTTACCGACAGGTCATGATTTGATTAACTCTGGGGTGGTGGGAGTTTTTTGTTGCGTCAGGAAGAAAACTGTAGCTGTGATCTGCAATATTGAGAGGATGTTCCACCAGTTCTGGATATGCCAACCTTGGTATTAAGTATCTATCATGGCAATACAAAGCTGAATATTCATCTGCATCAGCTTTCTTAGAGAACAATATCTATGAAAATGATTAATCAGCGTTACATTAGCATTCAGGCATTGTCAAATAATTACTGAATCACGGGAGTTGGTCTCTGCCAAAGTGTTCGTTGTGCTGAAAACTGGGGTCAAAATAAAGATTAATGATCAGATCTTCTGGACAGACTCTCAGGTTGTGCTGGCATACCAGAATGCTACATCCTGAAGGTTATGCATATTTGTTGCTAATTGCATTCAACTGATAAGAGAAAATACAGATCCTAGCGTGTGGTGCCATGTTGACTGAGCAGAAAACCCTGCAGACCATGCCTCTAGAGGCCTTTGTGCATCAGATATCTTATCAATTAAGATTAAGTGACCCACAACGGGGAAATTTCACCTCCGCATTTAACCCATCCGTGAAGTGAAACACCACATACACTCTAGTGAGCACACACACACACACTAGGGGGCAGTGAGCACATGACTCCCCCAAAAAATGTGGTTATCAGGATTTCTGTGGGACCAAGACGTGCATGCTATATCTCACCCCTCTACTTAACTGCTTATTGGTGATCCTGAAGTCAGATCAGTCCAAGTATTGACCACCAAGAGGAGTGATTGCATAGACATTCTCAGCTGTTTCTGTCAATTTTCTTCTTAGACAATAATTCCTAAAGTGGTTATAAGAATTAAGAGACAAGGGACTTCTTCCTATAGGAGGAAGCCTGAAACAGTCAGCAGCTAAACATCCAGTCGTCTTTCCAAATGATGACCACATAATGAAATAGAAAGAGCCTGGTTATGTCAAAATTTGTCATCAGGACAGATGGCAAACTCTAATGGAGCTCAAAGCCAATGGAATAGGGTGATTGGAGTAATATGCCAAGTTGATACACTACTGCGTTCAGTGTGATAATGCTTCCCTAAGAACACTGGCCATAGCTTCGTAGAACAATATTTAATGGAACAATTTTGGAATCTATCATGCAGTGTTGAGGTTTGAGTGGGGACTGGCTCTTGTTGGGCATGCACACTGTGTGTATTCTTATTGGATAGGCCAGGTGACATCAGGCGGGAAACCAACGCAGAGAAAAGTCAGGATGATGAGCTAGGTATCTGTACGCGACTTCAAGAAAAGGTGAAACCCAAGACGACGTTGACTCACCACGCATCATTACATGGTGTCAGAAGTGGCGACTTTGCATGCCTCGACACAAAAGGAGAGAAGGAACAGAGTGCCATGTTGAAGTTTCACGCACCTGATGCATTTGACTTCACCCAGCTGGCTTCATGGCTGATCTGGAGACAGCAGTTGCAACTAAGCTCGATCAAGAAGACGTTGAGTACGTACAAGTCAATTCACTTCTCTATGCAATGGGCAAAGAAGCTGAGCCTCATTTTAGCAAGTTTGTGTTTACGGAAGATGAAGATGCTAACTATTATGATGCGGTGGTATAATATTATACACCAGCGGGCATGCTTTCACAAGCGAGCGCAGCGGAGTGGAGAGAGTGTCGAGGCTTTTGTAAGGAGTTTTTACGAAATGGCAGAGCACTGTGAATTTGGCTCAACCAAAGATGAACAGATACGTGATCGTATTGTGATTGGGGTGGCTGATAGTGATGTGTCTGAGAAGCTGCAGCTAGAGCCGGAGTTAAATCTGGAGAGGGCTATACAGGTGGCAAGCCAGGCAGAGCTCGTTAGAATACAAAACGCCAGCATGCGAGCACAGTGTGTCGATGAATTTGGCCGCAAAAACAGGCAGTGTAAGCCGTTCAAGGGGCATGTGATTGGAAAAACGAAACAACACGCACAGCGAAGTGAAGGCAGCGCAGGGCGAAGCTGTTCAAGGTGCGCACGTCGACATGAGCCTGGAGCATGTCCGGCTTGGGGGAAAAAAGTGCTGTAAATGCAATAAGACTGGCCATTTTGAAGCAGTGTGCAAAACAAAAAACCCAAGAGTTAAACAGCAGTCAAGATTCCTGGTTTTTGGGTCAAATCTCATATGATGTTGATGTAAAAGATGAATGGCAAGTTAAGCTGCAACTGAACGGCACAAATGTACATTTCAAAATTGATACTGGAGCAGACATTACCGTTATGTCCGAAAACGAGTTCAAAAGCTTACCACAGCAACCCCACCTGGAGGAAGTAAAAGCCAGTGTGTGGAGCCCTGGTGGAAGACTGAACTGCATTGGTAAATTTCTTGCTTCCACACTAAGGAGCAAACTTATAGTTTTTGGATCTACGTGCTCAAGGGCCCATATACCAACAATCTGCTTAGCAGGAAAGTTGCCTGCAGCATGGGGCTAGTACAGAGACTGGAGGAAGTTGAAATAGGAGATGATTTGTTCGGTGACACAGGTCTGTTAGACTGTGAACTGATAATGATTGAGCTTAAGTCTGATGCTAAGCCGTACAGTCTCGTCAGTCCCTGCCGTGTGCCCTTCCCAATGTTACCAAAAGTGGAAGAGGAATTAAGATGCATGCAACAGTTAGATATTATTGAATAAGTCAAAAAACCTACTGATTTGTGTGCACCCATGGTACCAGTGATGAAGAGAGATGCAAAGGTGAGGATATGTGCGGACTTGAAAAGATTAAATGAGGCTGTGAAACGGGAGAGATTTATACTCCCAACACTTGAAGACATAGCACCAAAATTGTCTGCAATTTTCTGCAGGGGCTGCAGTTTTCTCCACACTCGACGCATCAAGTGGGTTCTGGCAAATACCCCTTGAAGTCTACAGTAGGAAGTTAACTACATTCATTACACCCGTAGGTAGGTTCTGTTTCAAGCGTCTCCCATTTGGGATTACATCCGCACCTGAAATCTTTCAAAGCGAAATGAGCATGCTTCTGAGGGGTCACTCAGGTACAGTGGCAATGATGTATGATATTTTGGTCTATGGTAGGGACAAACAGGAACATGACCAAAACCTCAGAGCAGTACTTCAGACAATAATGGGTCTTTGTCTTTGGGCATCCCCTTTCAATCAGGTCAAGAACATGCTAGTTTCGGCACCTGCTTTAACCTTCTATGATAGCAGCAAGCCTACGGTGGTGTGCACAGCTGCGAGTAGCTATGGCCTTGGGGTGGCCCTCCTACAACAGCAAGGAGGAGAACTACATCCAGTTGCTTTTTGCTCTCGAACGCTGACCCCGACAGAACAGCAGTATTCCCAAATCGAAAAAGAATGCTTAGCAGCAGTGTGGGCGTATGAGCAGTTTACACGATATCTGCAAGGTATGAACAGATTTTCTCTTCAGACAGATCATAAACCACTCGTTCCCCTAATAAATTCATATGACCTTGACAAGGTACCACTGCGATGTCAGCGCCTGTTAATGCGCTTAATGAGATTCAGCGTCACTGCAGTCCATGTTCCAGGGAAGGAGCTGGTTGTAGCGAACACGTTGTAAAGAAATCCACTCACAAACAGCGATAGTCGGAAGTGGAAGCTTACGTAAAAGCTGTTATGTCTACTAGGCCGGTGACTGGAGACAGACTGGACACACTTAGAGCTGCCACCCAGGCAGATGGTGATCTGAACGCAGTTGGTAAGTTCATTCAGGAAGGTTGGCCCAGGGAAACATCCAGACTGTCGTCCACAGTCCTTGGGTTCCATGCTGCTAGGGCTCACCTGTCTGCTGTTGATGGACTTCTGCTGTATGGTGACAGAATTGTTGTCCCAGCACCACAGAGGACGGAGGTTCTACACAGGATCCATGAAGGGCATCAAGGCCTCACTAAGTGCAGAGCAAGCGCCGATATGTCTGTGTGGTGGCCGGGGATAGGACGTGACTCACCAAGATGGTAGAGACATGTGAATTCTGTCAGCAAAATAGACCTACACAAAGGAGGGAGCCACTGATCACTACCCCATTGCCAGATGGCCCTTGGCAGAAAATAGCAGTGGATATATGTGAACAGGATGGCAACAAATATCTAGTTGTTGTGGATTACTATTCACGTGACATTGAGATAGCTCACCTGTCGACACTAACTAGTCAGCTGGTGATAGCCCGTCTCAAGAGCATGTTCATCAGATGGGGAATCCCATATGAAGTAGACTGATAACGCAACTCAGTTCACTTCTGCAGAGTTTGTGAGCTTTGCAAAGCTGTACGATTTCACCCACATAACCTCTAGCCCGTATTACCCACAGAGTAACGGAGCAGCTGAGAGGAGTGTTGCTATTGCAAAGCGCATTTTGCGACAGCCGGACCCACAGCTGGCACTAATTAGTTACCGGGCCACTCCTACTAATGCTGCCGGAATGAGTCTGGCACAGCTGATGACAGGTTGCCAGATCAGGACGACTGTTCCGTGTCTTCCACAAAAGCTGCAGCCAAGTGTCATAGATTATGAGCAAGTGCGCAAGAAAGATCAGCGAGCCAAGCGAGCCTACTACAGAAGATTCTTCTATAATAGACAACACTCTGCATGCAACCTAACTGTTTTGCAGCCAGGCCAGAGCATCAAAGTTAAGCAGGATGGGGAGAAGGGTTGGCACATGCCAACAACCGTCCTCGCCAAAGCACCTGAACCCAGGTCTTATTTTGTGCATACAGAGCAAGGCACCATAACATGTAGGAATCGGAGGCATCTGCAGAGTGCCCCTAGTCCAACGGAATATGAGACTGTGCCAAATACCGCAGGAGACAGCACAGAGACTTTGCCGGATGCAAGACCATTGGTGACACCTGGCACTCCAGTATGGAAAAGCTCTCCTTCAATACCCTTATCCCCTGTGCAACCTGCAACACGGCCTTCTGTCCCGGATATGACTTTGGCCGGGAGACGGGTCAAACCACCCAGTCGGCTGAAGGACTGTGTGCATCCATAATTAATTGCAACAGCATATTGTGCTGGTAATTAAAAATAGTTTGAGACTGACAGTTAAGGAAACAGTTCTAAGGACAATTAAAGTGTATCTTCCGGGATGGGTTCTATGCAGCATTAAGAAGTTTGTTTGCTTGTTCAGTGTTATTAGCGGCTGCCTGTTTTGTTTTTTCCAGGGGAGAAAAGGGAACGACTAAAAGGGGGAGATGTCATGCAGTGTTGAGGTTTGAGTGGGGACTGGCTTTTGTTGGGCATGCGCATTGTGTGTATTCTTATTGGATAGGCCAGGTGACATGAGACGGGAAACCAACGCAGAGAAAAGTCAGGATGATGACCTAGATTGTGCTTCACCAACAGTGTCTGTACGCGACTTCAAGAAAAGGTGAAACCCAAGACAACGTTGATTCGCCACGCATCATTACAGAATCACTGGAAGAAAACATTTCCATGTCGAAAGCAGCATGTGACCCAACTCAACCTCAAAGTGAATTACAGTCATTATCAAAGAAGACATCCTCACCAAAATGCTGTGGCAGGTGAAACAAGTGGTTGAGACTGTGGAAGAAAGTGAAGGCCTAGTTCAGGGGTGTCAAACTCAACCACTAAAAGGGCAAACCCCATTTCCAAAAAAGTTGGGATGCTGTACAAAATGTAAATAAAAACAAAATGCAAAGTGCAAAACATTTAACCTCTATATTTTATTGAAACTAGTACACAGATAATGTATCATGTTAAAACAGAGAAACATTATTCATTTTTAAAATATTTATGCTCATTTTGAATTTGATGCAAAAACACATTCCAAAAAAGTTGGGACTGGGCAACAAAGGGGTGGTAAAGTTGGATATAAAAAGCATCCAAGAAACACTCTAAAAAAAAAAAAAAATCTGTGTCATCTGCGTTAAAGACCACTCAACTTATCAGTCCACAGTTCAAAAGCCAGAATCTGTGATGGTATGGGAGTGAGCACACATGGCATAGGACCATTAATGCTAAATCATATATACATGTTTTGGCAACATATGCCACCGTCCAGATGACATCTTTTTCAGGGAAGAGCATGCTTACTTCAGCAAGACAACGCCAAATCACATTCTGAGTTTATTACATCAGCATTGCTCTGTTTTAAGAGTATACCATTTCACTTTCAAAACTACAGCGGTTGGTCTCCTCAGTTCCCAAACACTCAGTGTTATTAGAAGAAGGGGTGATGAAACAGTGGTAAACATGCCCCCATCCCAACTTTTTTGGAACATGTTGTTGGCATCAAACTCAAAATGGGCATATATTTTTCAAAAAACAATACGATTTCTCAATTTCTACATCTGTTGTGTGGTTTTGCAGTGTTTTCCTTTAAAAATATGGTTTGTGAGATTTGCATGTCATTGCATTCTATTTTTATTTACATTCTGCACAGCTGCCCAATTTGTTTGGGAATGGGGTTGTAAAAAACCTCTACAAATCTGTGGGCCAAGGAACGTCTGTGTAATTTGACTGTTAGAAAACATTTTGCTATAACCTGAGCTGGCCATTGTCTATTCAAAATTCACCAAAACACTACCATCAGAACAATGTCAGTTATAATAAACCTTGAGATATTACATGATGAATATTTGAACTATTCAAAAGTAAAATATATAATTGAATGAATAGAGTACAGTACACAACATTATGCACATCAAACACAGCAATTACATAATCACATCCAGACCTGAAAATCCCTTTAGAAATCAAACTTTCCAATAATACAACAGGCTGCAATACAATGACCCAAAATCATAGTGCATAAAACTAATTATGTGCATTAAGGTAGAATTAAGCATTAAGGTATAGCTCTTTGTAAAGCAGCAATCTTTTTGAGCCAAACTATGAACAGTTTCTGTTTGAATGTATTCAGTAAACACAATTTCCAAATTTCTTTAGTTGTCTAGTCCCTGTCTGTAACAAAACTGAGTATTTCTAGAGCTCAATTTTCAAATGCCTTCAAACACTTACATAACTCCAGAGCCTTAAATGAAAAAAAAAAAAATCATAGAAATGTATTCCATTTATATTTACATATTTATATTCTATTTCCACTTCATTTGTTCATATACAATAAGAATATATCATTGTTTTGTAGTGGTTTCTGTCATAATTTTCCTCTTTTTACTTTGATTAGCCTGTGCTAAATTATTTCCCATGACCGTCAGCACCGTGGTTTCAACTAATTCTAGACCCACCCTACTTGAGCCAGCTCATGGAAGGTATTTGATGAGTTTGATCAGGTATTTTAAGGTAAGAAATAGATGAAACCATGTGGAGCAGCCGGTCACCAGAAACAGGATTAGGAAATCTTTATTTAAACAGCTGCAAAGTTTGCCTAATTAGACCTTCAGCGGACAGACTAAGCTAGCTAGTTTAGTCAGGCAGGCTAGTTAGCTAGTTAATTAGTCGGCTGCAGACCTGAAGGATGGTACAGCTTCGTTCAATAGGTTTTAAGTTTAGCTAGATTACTTCAATTTTGAAAATATATATATTTTGCATTGCCAATGTGAGTGTGCATTAAACATGTAATTAAAATCTAATGCATCTAAAATCTCTAATGCATTAAAATCTAATTTCAACTACTGATAAAATAAACCAATCACAATGCTCGCTTGAAAGTACACCCCTCATACTCCTGTAATCAGAGCCCATCTATTCATGTTTGTATGGTTTTCTTATTTTACTACAAAATATACAATACAGATTAAATAATAAAAAAAAGAAGTGTAAAACAAAGATTTTAAAGTATAGCTGGATTGTTTGTCTTTCCATTCTCTTTGTGTGTGCATGCAGTTATGTCATCCTATGTTTCTCTTTTAAAAGCCATTTAATCTGTTAAATCTGTTGATTTCGTGGGTAGCATACACAAGTGCATACTCTGCTTGAATCTGCTTCAGCAGCTTTTGAAGTGACTTTTCTCCTCTGGCAAGATGGGGTCACAAATCAGTTTCCTGAACACAAGCGAGAGGATGAATTTTTTTTTTTAAATAACAAAGTGGCTTTCAGGGTTTCTCAGTGCAACCTCACTACAAAGTGCTCCAGCATGTTCGAGGCAGATCACGTTTAATGGAGTAGGCATAGCTCCATATTTATAAGACCTATCATTTTAACTCAGTTGACCAATACATAGTGCAGATGAACACTCCCTGTTATTACAGGTTGAGTTGAAGACCTCTGGTCTATAGTAATGCTAATAGATGCTTCAAGTGACTTGACATTAGACTTGAATTTAGCTTACACCTCTTCACATTAGAATTTGTTTTGAAGGGAACTGGTACAAACACTAAAATGAGCCATGTAAAAATGTCAAAGCAAATATCTACTTCAGTGCATCAGGTTATCAGACATAAATGGCTCATGAACATGTTTCATGCCTTCTGTAGCTGTATACTTTAGATGTCAATATGTTTAGTAGGATGAAAGTTTGCTGTGCTGTTTTTCCCTTATCTTTGTACATCTCTTCTCAACTGTTTTTTTACTCAATTTTGTCAGCTTCATTGGGCAAATTTTGTGCTTCTGGTGAGCAGCTACATCTTTTATAGTGAAGCATGCTATTGCTTTACAAAATGAATTGTTGCTTGTGTTAATGTAAATCCAACATTCTGGTTGATGTGTATAGTCTTGCTTCTGTTTTGTATCACCTTACAGTAAGCCTGTTGGAACAAGCAGCCTAATGTTATGTGGGATCTAGCATGTTTGTAAACTATCTACCCAGCTGGCTTTTCACAAGCCTACCCAAAAAAATTCTACCCACACCACTGGAGTGATTAAATAAGCAAGGAGAGGATATCCACCATCATGCAGTAGCCTCCTCCAAAGTTCTTGCACTCAGACCACAGTTCACCCAGACGAACACATCATGGGTACTCCGAGACCACTTCATTGCAAAATCAGTAAAGAGCCCCTTATGTCTGCAAATTACCTGCATGTTCAGTTGACAGCAGGAGCGTAGCTTTTAGAAATGAGAATATGCTACAGAGGGGAACCCTCCAGGGTTTCTGATGGCCTAATAATTTTGATCTCCCTGTTCAAAACTCCACTATAATATACCAATAAGAGTCACTGAGTATGTCTCAGTGTTACATTCACCTGTAGTTGTAAATGACTGAATTAAAGTATTTGTTAAATATGTTAAGCCTCTTGAAAATTGTCTACTTAAATTAAAGCATCTACTCAATATGTAAATGCAAGGACAAAGCCTTTAATGCTACTTCTCAGTTATGTTTTGCATCAACAAAAAGACTCACTTCAGATGAACAAATTTTACTAGACAAATCTTGACAAAATATTCTTGAGAGAATTTGCAGTCTTCTTTCGGCTGCTCCCTTTAGGGGTCGCACAGCGGATCATCTGCCTCCATCTTGCCCTATCCACTGCCTCCTCTACTTTTACACCAGACATCTCCATGTCCACCTTCACTACATCCATAAACCTTCTCTGAGGTCTACCTCTTCTCCTTGTGCCCGGCAGCTCCATCTCCAACATTCTTATAACCACTATTCCTCCTCAACACATGTCCAAACAATCTCAACCTGGCCTCTCTGGCTTTATCTCCAAACTGCTTCACCTTCACTGTCCCTCTGATCTGCTCATTTCTAATCTTGTCCATCCTTGTCACTCCCAACGAAAATCTCAGCATCTTCATCTCCGCCACTTCCAGCTCAGCCTCCTGTCTTTTAGACAGAGCCACAGTCTCCAAACCATACATCATAGCAGGACGCACTACTGTATTGTAAACTTTCCCTTTCACTCTTGCTGCTATCCTTCTGGCACATCAGCCCTGACACCTGTCTCCACCCACTCCATCCTGCCTGCGCCCTCTTCTTCACCTCTTTTCTACACTGTCCATTGCTCTGGATGGTTGACCCAAGATATTTGAAGACATCCACCTTTACGACCTCTACTGCTTGCATCTTCACCTTTCCACCTGCCTCCCTCTCATTCACACACATGTATTCCGTCTTGTCTCTACTGACCTTCATTCCTGTCCTCTCCAGTGCAAACCTCCACCTCTCCAGATTCTCTTCCACCTGCTCTCTACTCTCACCACAGATTTCAATGTCATCTGCTAACATCATGGTCCATGGAGCCTCCTGCCTGACCTCATCTGTCAACCTTTCCATCACCATTGCAAACAAGAAGGGGCTCAAAGCTGATCCCTGATATAACTCTACCTTTACCTTGAAACCATTTGTCACTCCAACTGCACACCTCACCACTGTCTAACTATCCTCATACATGTCCTGCACCACCCTAACATACTTTTCAGCTACATCTGACTTCCTCATACAGTACCACAGTTCCTCTCTTGGCAGCCTATCATATGCCTTCTCTAGATCCACAAAGACACAATGTAGCTCCTTCTGACCTTCTCTGTACTTCTCTACCAACACTCTCAACGCAAAAATTTAATCTGTGGTACTCTTTCTGGGCATGAAAGCAAACTGCTGCTCACTGATCTGAACCTCTCGCCTTAGCCTTGCTTCAACAACTCTTTCCCATACCTCCATGGTGTGGCTCATCAACTTTATTCCTCTGTAGTTGCTGCAGCTCTGCACATCACCCTTGTTCTTAAAAATGGGGACCAGTACACGGCTTCTCCACTCATCAGGCATCCTCTCACTCTCTAGGATTTTGTTAAACAACCTGGTTAAAAAGTCCACTGCCTTCTCTCCTAAACATCTCCATACATCCACAGGTATGTCATTCTCTTGAGAGAATTTGCAGTCAAAAGTAATAAATTCACAATATAATCACTCTATAATGGCACAATACTTAGCATGTCACAAATAGGGGAGCAAATCAGCACTGGTCCCCCTATCAGGCACAGCAGTGTTGGTAGGGTTTTTACACACTTGGAGAGTGGTACATCAACCAAAAATATGCAGCCAAGCAGCTCCGTGGTCAGCAAAAGTATGCAAAACATTCTTGATTTCATTTTTAAAACTTTCACTGTTGAGATTTAACAGTCAAATTTGTGATGTGTTTGCAATGCAGTCTTTGTTATCAATACTGAAATAACTCCTTTTTAACATTACTGATGGTTATTCTAGCCAGGGATTCTCCTCATGCAGTTCCAAGTTCATAAAATTTCTTGGAATGAACCATGGCCAGTTTGTGAGATGAAAGGGGTTTACATAAGAAGTTCAAGAATAAAAGATGTCCCTAAGTGACCGTCGCAAATGTCCTCTTTTGTGATGTCTTTAATTGTAATCATTTGTCATAAGATAGATTGCTCAGACCATAAATCAAGAAGAATATTAAGCACAAAACAGTTCATTCAGTACTGTACAAGTAAAACCTTAATGAATCTCCATTTAACCTTCATTTCTCCATTCTGCTGGGGCCACTGAAACAATTTTTTCTTTACAGATATTTTTAAGAAGTGTCCTGTGACTCAATGCAACCTCGAACTTGTGTATAGGAACTCCCAAGGAACTGAAGTGACCAACTCTACATCTGTTTCATCAGTCTGTGCTCCTCCCCTGATATGTGCTGCAGATGTGTTTTAAATCAGTAGTAGGAGCACTCACCATATGGTCAGGATTGGACAGTAGATCCACTTCTAGGCTTTCAGCCACAGACAATTGTGTGACAAGTAATTGCATGTTGTCCATGAACTGATCACAACTGAACACACTGAAGGGTTATGGATCCTGGTGTTTTATGTTCTTGGAGTAGATGCATTTTACATTCATTGCACTACTCAAACCTATCAAGTGTTGATAAACATATTTCCAGATACTTTAAAAAGCTACATGCAAGCTTAAAGGCTCTAATCAGAGACTGCTGAAATGAAACCAACCAATTCACCAACACTGAGTACAATTTAATACAAATGGTACTACACTGTAAAAAATAATGTGTGTAATTTACGGTAAAATACTGGCAGCTGTGGTTGCCAGAATTTCACCGTAAAAAGTAAGGTGACAATGTATAAGACATTATGGTATATTTTTTTGGCAACCGTAACTTTCACAGTTAAAAATTGTTTGTTTACGGTAAATTACTATGAAAAATATATATATTATTGTAAATCTGTTTACGGTAATGTGCTATAAAAATAACAGCTATATTATAAATGTTTATGGTAAACAATTTTAAAAACAACAAATATATTGTAAACATAATTACAGTATCTCTCAGTGATGGTCACACTACAACTGTATTATATATTACAGTACTTTACTGTCATGTTCAACTTTACGGTAAATTACTGGCAGCTGTGGTTGCCAGGATTCCACCGCAAAAAAAACGGTACAACATATAAAGGGTTACAGTTAGCATAGAATTTACAGTCAACTACAGTTTATGATAAACTACAAAGAAAATAACAAATAAAGTCTATTGTAAACAAATGTACAGACTACTACAGGCAAATATTAAGAAACTGTTTTTACATCTACAGATTCTCTATGACAGTCAAATTAAACTGATGACTTCCAGTACACTCACAAATTAGTGTTGAGTTCTTGAAAAAAACAGCATATGTCCATATATCGGATAATCCATGGTGGAATGATCAAAAGTAATGCGCAGACTTTACTGAAGAGGGTGTGCAACATGGGATAGACTCTCACATGGACATGATGTTCAAGAAACTGGAACTTCAAGCATGTATTGCCACCAGTTTTGCTTGAGGATGTTGCCCATCAGGTGTTTGTTCACTGTGTGCTGGCACCATCCTCTCTGCAGCCATAAAATAGAAAAAAAGCAGTTCGATTTTTGTAGTTCTTGAGCATGATGCTACACAGAGATTAAACGACAGTTAACTGTTGTTAAGCTGAGCTTCCATGATGTATACATAGGAGAAACCAGTAATCATATTGCAGAAACTTCTTACCTCTGAAATCTTTTTAGACCCCATGACAATGTATACTGTAAAACGCTGCTTTCACTGTGAGATGCTTTCCTTTTCTTTTCTTAATCTCAGACACTGCAGACTCAAACTCCACCGTCCCCTTTTATTACTTTCGTGTGTTAATGCTGGTGATAAAATATTACATTAATGATGGTAAATAATGAGAAAGTTTTGTTTGACTGTTTTTACATCATGGTCAGTTGCTAGGTAATAGGCATAGCAGTTGACTGTCAACTTCAACTGAGTAGATTAAGATTTCCTAACTTGAGAGATAAAGATAAAATTTGTTTCGGTAATATGACTGTGAAAAATCTTAACCCTCAAATCTAAAAGATAGGAAGCTCCTGTAATATGGCACAGCATTCTAGAATATAGTTTATAGTAGACAGAGTATCAGGGCAAAAGGTAGAAACCGATGTCATTTCACATTTGAGCCAATGTGAATCTCCGCTATTCATGTTGTCTTTCCTTTTCCTCCATATCTTTCTCTTTTTATTTATGGTGAACACTAGGGATAGGTATCAATAACTGGTATTAAACTGCTACCTGTTCCAGACTGGTCAGTAAGGGAAAGATGTTCAAAAGTGTGGGCTTACTTTACTAAATTTAATGATAATGCAGCTAAATGCAATACATTGTGTTATTTAGGTTCTCTCTGAAAGGGTCAACGGTCTGGTCCATAACTGAAGCTTTTTATTTCAACTCTGCAAATCAGCATTTACAGCCAGGAAAACAAACAGCCTAAAGGCTAGAAACAAAAGCACCTGCACTCAGGGGTGTAAAGAGTTCTGAAAATCCCAACAGTACAAGTAGTGTTACTATGGTGATAATTTACTCAAGTACAAGTAAAAGTATTAGTAAACAAAATTACTCGAGTAAGAGTAAATAAGTAATTTGTTGAAAAACTACTTAAGGACTGAGTTACTTAGCTACTTTTTGGTATTTCCGCTGTCAGAACCTGAACATATTTAGATTCCTTCATTAATAAGGTCATTTTAGTTCTGCTGCCCACCAATCAGCTCCCTAGACTCTAGATTATGTTAACAGGTGTGAACCTCTTCGCACAGTAAACACATTCACAGCCTTCAAACTGTGTATTTTAACTGATAATATATTTCACTATTAATCATGGTGATCATTTTATACAGAATCAGACATTATTGTTGTATTAGACAGTTAAACAGCTACACAGCCTCTCACAGTTAAAAGACAAACACCCAGAGACAGAGGAGGTCGAGAGAGAGGGGTCGAGAGAGCCAGAAAGAGAGACGAAGAGAGGAAGGGGTGCAAGAGCGACAAAAAGAGGAGAGAGAGAGAGAAGCAAGAGAGAGGGAGAGAGGAGGGGTGAGAGAGGGGAAAGAGACATAGAAAGAGGGGGGTACAAGAGAGACAGGAAGAGAGAGAGAAAGAGAGGATGAGAGAGAAAGAAAAAGCATAAGAGAGGGGAGGCAAGAGAGACAGAAAGAGGAGGGGGCTTCATAATGACTTTAAAAAGCTCAGTTTTAGTGCAGAAATCTGTGCCTAACTGACACAGGCTCAACATTTTAACGTCTGTCAGCCATCAATGATGGACGATGGCATCGCACATCAGCCCAACACTAATAAGTTGATGGGGTGAAACAAATGCTGATGATTACTTAGTGTGGAAATGCATCAGTTTCTACCTGTCACCCTGTTTAATTATATTATTAATTATAAAAGTCATCTAACTACATGCAAAACTACATTCCAGAGTATTGGTTTCTTGTATGTAGAGTTGTGCTTGCATCTATCTATCCTTTCCTACACTGAACTATATCACCACTTACCTCTAATTACTCTTGACAAGACTGGTGTCCAAGACGTTGGGTTCAGACGTGAATGCAGAGCAGTGGGATAGAGTCCAATACAATCAAGGGTATGATGTTCAGAAAATGGGAACTTTAAACAGTTGCTGTCAATTTCTGCTTGAAGACAAGCAAGCAACTTCTCGGTCAGGCATTTGCTGTGGACTGGCAAGGGTCCTCTCCGCAGCCAGAAAAAGACAACAAAGAAAACAACAAAGAACACATTACATAACACCACAACCAACAATACTACAAACCCTTTTCCAAAAAAGTTGGGATGCTATTCATGCTATTTTCCATGACAACACTGGGGGGCCATCTTAGTTTACTTTGTGTTAGAACTTCCGGTGCGACAGCAGATACATTGATAGTGATTACAAGCACAACTACAACAAACATATAAAATGACTAGTATAATATGTTCTACACCATCTACACCTTCCGACAGTACAAAGTAATTAAAAATGTCGCCATAAGTAACCTCAGGCCACCTTTTCATATCATCCACCCACTGTGTTATTAACCTTGGGGATGAGACAGTGTTGTCCCACTCGAACGTCTTACTGCCTCTCTGGTCTCCTCCCAAGTAACTGTATTAATTTTGGTTAGTTGACCGGAAGTTCTAACACAAAGGCGGAAGAAACATGCTTGAAAGTGGGTGTGATGAAATACAGTGAATACATGGTTTATCGTTTGCACAGTACAGTACATTTTGGGAGGGGGGCTGTCAAACAAACATTTAAGTGTGACACTAGTTTAAAAGTCTTTCAATTAAATGTACTCACTCAATGCTGAGTGTTGAAAACGCTGATGACAAATCAAAGTGCTCACCATCACACATTCCTGCAAAGCTTACAGCCTCGCCTTTTCCAGCTGCACCGTGCTGAGGAGAAAGTTAAATGATTTTGTCATGTATGGATAGGAAGTTAATGAGATGAATCATCAACATAAAGGTTGCAATCTATTAAAAAATACAGCATTAAAAGGGATAGAACTGAGGTGGTTCTCATTGCAATGCCCCCACCACATCCTGTCGACCTCAGGTTACCTTGGGCCAAGTCTCCATAAGGAACAAAATATTGTGTATTCTGTTAGTTAATAAAGTCACTACAGATAAAATATTTATTAAACAGTGATCAAAACAACTGAAGAAAGAAACTAGGATGTCTGAGACTTGCAATGGATACACAGTGCTTGCAAAAAGAGATGAGCCTAAAGCCTTCTGTAGTTAAATTAATGGACACTGAACTTGATAACAACCTACTACTATTTATCCTTGCCAAACTGATATCTGATGAGAAGTGCAGAATAGTAGGACAGAAAAGAGGTTGACGAAATCCATGTCAAGTACAACCACTGGTAGACGTAATAAGACCTGAAAGAAAGAGTAAGAAGATAAAAGGCAGGATGGCATACATCTTGTTAAGTGAAAGATGAAATCATCGTAAGCATGAAATGTTCTCCGTTTTCAGTTCACAGGTTGCAAATTACAATCAAATGGCTAAACACACAGAAAAAACAGCCAGGTCTCCCAAGTGGCTTAGCTTGTAGAACACATGTACACATTGTTATTGCAGCATTCAAGGTTCCATTCCAGCTTGGGCACTTTTCTGCATATCATCCCCTCTCTCCACTGTGTTTCCTGTCTATTAATACTGCATCTGTCCAATAAAGCAGAAATGCCAAACAAATCATCTTTAAAAGTTAAAATCAAAAACAGCCTGCTTTTGATATTTAAATGTATTAGAATCTCTCGTTTTCTGGGTGCCACAAAGGATAGCAAGTTGTTACTTCCACGTCTATAAACTCGTGCTTTGGAGTTTTTGTTCTGTAAAAAACATTTTTAATTATAATGCACATAATTTCTATACCTTTCGTTTAAACTGTGTGTATTTTCATTATGCTGGGGAACCACATTTTATTGTGTGTAATTGAAATGAAGAAAAAAATAATAGTATGAAAAACGAAGTCACTGTGTTGTTACAAAATGACAATATTAAAGACAATATCTATATTCTTATTACATCAGTAAAGTTATGCCTTATTAGTTATGTTAGTTAGGGTAATTGCTGCAGTCATCTAATGTCCTATGTGTTTTTATAGCAACCTGGAAGATCCAAGCAACCAACAAGAACATCCCAGCAACTCCTTAGCAACCTAACAACTAGTATAACTAAAAACTAGTATACCTAAAAACTACCTAGTATCACCAAGGCAACTGCCTATTATCAGAATCTAATATTACAAACAACTACGAGAAAAATAATGACTAATCCTGATATAAAATGGTTTTATGGAAAAATGTTGTTGCTGACTCTGTGCTATATTAAAATTATTTACTAAACTAATCTACAAAGTAAAATAGGAAAAATTAAGTAAATAAGACTGAGAGTGGAAAATGAGCAATAATAAGTGGATTCTTTTCTATTACTCTGCTTAAACACCAGTGGGCCACTCTGAGAATGCTGAAAACAGCTTTGCCATCAGCGGGCCAACAGTAGTCCTATGCATCTTCATAACGAACTAAAACACCTTACCAATCACCTCGACCAACAATAGCAAACACCTACAAACACCCTAGCAACCATCTAAAAGCAACCTTACAACCACCTAGTAAACTCTGGCAACCACCATAGCATTGCTGCACAGCAATCAGTTGAATTTCTTCAAGAAATACTTCTTTCTGGTAATGTTTTTCATTGCGCATAAGACATTTACTTCTGGATTGAACCCATATTTACAAGGATATCACCTAAAATTACAGTAAATTACAGTATATTTAAAACTATTTATTACCCTGAAATAAACATTATTTAACAAACATATACCATATTTTTAACATCTTGTTTCTATAAAAATTAAGGTATAATTTTGTTGAATGGTAGAGGGCCTTAGACTGTAGATTTAAATGTACACATCAACAAAATCTGTAGTTTATACAAAGTAATACTGTTAATTTTGTGGTAATTACTTGCTAGTGGCTTTATTGTGTTTTCCCATTAATTTTACCAAAATGTTATATTTTCACAGTAAAATTGTGCATTTTCTACATATTATGAGATACTATTTTGTATTTTATGGTCTTTTACTTTTGCCAATTCATAGTTTTTTCTGTAATATCTGCAGACATTTTTTACAGTGTATGATGCGGCCTTCATTACCAAGATTATATCAGAGGCTGAATTCTGCCTTTTGTAACAGATACAGTGCTGTGCCTTTAAGAGAAGCTAATTCTTTTTCATGTTTGTATATAGCGGATCCTATCTCGCGTTGAGAGAGAGAGAGAGAGAGAAAGAGAGAGCTTCAGCGGAAAATATATACTTTGAGCTCTCTACCATTCTAGCAGTCTCAGTCCTATAAATTGAATGTTTGCAGCCGTGCGACCTGGCTTAATATGGTCTGTGTAGTAAATAAACGAGTTCTTCGTAATAGCCCACACCCGTGTCCGTGTCGCCACCTGTGTGCTAACGACTAACTACACACCACTCGCCGACCCCAACCTTGAAGCACCTAGCCTCCAACATGCGGTAGGAGATGTTACAAGTGGCGCCTGAACGTTTTGTTAGTGAACCAAGAGCCCTGTGCCGGTGGATGTTCTGCTTTTCGCAACGCTGCCTAAGGTCTACCCAGGTATTTCATACTGTCGGCGGGCTGAAACTGCATGGCTTAACGGTTGGGAAAGCGGCGTCCATGTGAGCAAACTGGAGGTTTCCGTGTGCATGAGAACTGTTCGCTGGTGGATTTATTCATTTATTTTATTTTTTTCATGAGACTGACAGCTGGTTCGTCTGGTTGTGAGAAAAGGAAAAGGGACTGTCTCGTGAACTTTTGTGTTTGCTGTACCGAGTTCTGCTGCAGGTGAAACAGATTTTTTTCTTCTTTTTCTCACTCTGCGCATGCTCCTGGAAAACTACCAGAACTAAATATTTTTCAACAGCATAGCAGGACTCACTTTTGCAGAGTTTTCACATGGACAGAAATAAGATTTGCCGAGTTTAATAATATTACTGGGGGAAAAAACGAGATCTGGGTAGTTTATATAAATGTATAAGTTTATATAATTGCTGAATATTTTGTATTCTCTATCCCATATTACAGATAATGAGGTCATATTGACACATTGTTTGATTTCTCAGGACTGTTATATAGAGAATTGTATATTGTTGAACTTGATATTCAGTGGCGTTTGAATGAAAGCTCAGGCTATTTCTGGGGATTACTTTTTGTATGGGATTAGCATTTGACGCTCTGCTGTTTTGGACAGGTCGGCGTACTCCTGAATAATTGTTCTTAATTTGCATTACTTGTCTAGTCAGCATGTTCAGCCCTTTTGACTCGCAGACTGAATAACCTGACCCAGAGCCTGCTCCCAGACAGAGACCACAGAAGTCAGTGGATACAGGGCAAGATGCTGGTGTCTTTCATGTTGTCAACTTGCAGCCCTACTGTACATGGGACACAGCTACTACTAGAAAGCTTACATGGCCCTACGTAGAGTGCAGAGATTCTGGGAGTGCAGAGGACCGTTTTACAAATGACCATAGTGGTTCAGATCAAGACTCTCCTGATGATGCACCTGCTGAATCTCCAAGTGACCTTTTTGGCTCATTCTGCGACATCGGACAAGATTTACCCGACCCTGACTCTGCCACTGCTGATTTGACTTTAACTGACCCAGTCATTGAGCCTGATACTCCACATCCTACACAAGGTCCCCAGATGGATTGTAAGTTTGTCCCTGACACTTTTAGTCAGTATAACCTTAGGCCCCGACAGGTTCCCAGAATCACATCAGGCTGGTCAACGTCTCGGTGGACCAACCCTTATCATACTGACAGAAAGAATCTTTAATCAGTATAACTCTAATTTCCTACCAGGGGGGAGGAAAAGAAATAACCATTGATTTGTTTTCTATTTGCCAATGTGTGCTTGAGGGTTTAAAAATGTTTAGAGCATGGGCAAATAACTGTTCTATGTTGCTGTTTAATTTCTGTGTTGTTCTAAAAGTTTGGTTGTAGGAAAGGACCCTGTTAAGGTTCTTTGAAGATCTTACACTTTGTTTTTATTTGTATACCTGTAAGTGTATAATTGTAAGTCTTCTATGGGCTCTATACTGACATGTATGCCAGTCTCCAGCATTATGTATGTATGTATGTATGTAATCTCTATGTGGTTCTAACTGTTTTCTTTTTGTCCACGTGTGGCAAGTGATAAGTCTAGTCTGTCCCTTACTGTGTACGGCTGGGGTCAGCCTTTTTCTAACCCGGAGAGAAATGTAACAGATACAGTGCTGTGCCTTTAAGAGAACCTAATTCTTTTCCATCAGAGAGAGAGAGAGGGAGAGAGAGAGAGAGAGGAGCGCGGGCGAGTTGTTGAGAGGGGCGCGGGCTTCAGCGGAAAATATATACTTTGAGCTCTCTACCATTCTAGCCGTCTCAGTCCTGCAGTTACCCTGCTAAGGAGCTTCATGCTACATCTCCTTTATGCATAAATGGAATGTTTGCAGCCATGCGACCTGGCTTAATATGGTCTGTGTAGTAAATAAACAAGTTCTTTGTAATAGCCCACACCCGTGTCCGTGTCGCCACCTGTGTGCTAACAACACTTGCCGACCCCAACCTCAAAGCACCTAGCCTCGAACATGCGGTAGGAGAGGTTACACTTTCCACACTACCTACCCCAGATTTAGCCCAGCTACCCGAGGATGCAAGTTATTAAACAATATATATACACTGCTCAAAAAAATAAAGGGAACACTTAAACAACACAATATAACTCCAAGTAAATCAAACTGTCCACTTAGGAAGCAACACTGATTGACAATCAATTTCACATGCTGTTGTGCAAATGGAATATACAACAGGTGGAAGTTATTGGCAATTAGCAAGACACACTCAATAAAGGAGTGGTTCTGCAGGTGGGGACCACAGACCACTTCTCAGTACCTATGCTTTCTGGCTGATGTTTTGGTCAGTTTTGAATGTTGGTGGTGCTTTCACACTCAGGGTAGCATGAGATGGACTCTACAACCCAAGTGGCTCAGGTAGTGCAGCTCGTCCAGGATGGCACATCAATGCGAGCTGTGGCAAGAAGGTTTGCTGTGTTTGTCAGCATAGTGTCCAGAGGATGGAGGTGCTACCAGGAGACAGGCCAGTACACCAGGAGACGTGGAGGAGGCCGTGGGAGGGCAACAACCCAGCAGCAGGACTGCTACCTCCGCCTTTGTGCAAGGAGGAACAGGAGGAGCACTGCCAGAGCCCTGCAAAATGACCTCCAGCAGGCCACAAATGTGCATGTGTCTGCACAAACGGTTAGAAACTGACTCCATGAGGATGGTATGAGGGCCCAACGTCCACAGATGGTGGTTGTGCTCACAGCCCAACACTGTGCAGGACGCTTGGCATTTGCCAGAGAACACCAGGATTGGCAAATTCGCCACTGGCGCCCTCTGCTCTTCACAGATGAAAGCAGGTTCACACTGAGCACATGTGACAGATGTGACAGAGTCTGGAGACACCATGGAGAGTGATCTGCTGCCTGCAACAACTTTCAGCATGACTGGTTTGGCAGTGGGTCAGTAATGGTGTGGGGTGGCATTTCTTTGGAGGGCCACACAGCCCTCCATGTGCTCGCCAGAGGTAGCCTGATTGCCATTAGGTACCGAGATGAGATCCTCAGACCCCTTGTGAGACCATATGCTGGTGCGGTTGGCCCTGGGTTCCTCCTAATGCAGGACGATGTTAGACCTCATGTGGCTGGAGTGTGTCAGCAGTTCCTGCAAGATGAAGGCATTGAAGCTATGGACTGGCCCGCCCGTTCCCCAGACTTGAATCCGATTGAGCACATCTGGGACATCATGTCTCGCTCCATCCACCAACGCCACGTTGTACCACAGACTGTCCAGGAGTTGGCGGATGCTTTAGTCCAAGTCTGGGAGGAGATCCCTCAGGAGACCATCCACCACCTCATCAGGAGCATGCCCAGGCATGAGGTTCTTCCAAGCAGAACACCGCACTAGCCACGTATCAACCAACGATACTCTTCACAGCATCTAGAGCAGGGATATAAAGGAGAATGGCAATCCCCAAACTTGACCACAACGGGAATGGGAAATGGTTATATCGGCTATGCAGTTATGACAGGGAAGGTTAGAACAATTGTACTGGCTAGCAGCTGATAACTAAACAGCCTTCGCACTTCAGCAGGATTCACACACGCCACCTTAATCAAGGAGCTGCAATACTCACACCGTTCCGGGGCTGGTCACAACCAACCCACGGAGACTGCAGCAGTGCACCAGTGGCGTGTAGCAGGTTTCCGGCAGCTCACTCATCGGCCGCTAATGGTAAACTCTCGCTCATCCACCTCGCAGCCTCGCCTCACTCCGTCCCAAGTGCTGCTCGTATGTTCTTACTCAGATGAATCCGCTCACTCGGCTAAACCCATGTTCCTCCAGCCCGTTGCCACTCGGTCCAGCGGTTACTCCATGCTGCGACTTCCCGTAGTCCAACCCACAGCCGCCTACTCCTGCCCGTCTCGCCTACCGCGTCCTACTGTTACACCTCGCCTGCCTTCCTCTATTCCCTTTCCTCTGCTGCTCATACCAGTCCTTAAAAAGAGATACAAGTCCCTTCCCCAAAGCAGTATGTTGTTACCGATTAATTGCCAGACTCTCCTGATAGGGCGAGAATAGATTCAGTTCGGTCCACTAATTAACAGTCTCTCCTGATTGGGTTACAATACCTGAACTCAATCTTGAGCCGGGTATGATGAGCAAAAAAAACAAAAAAAAAAAATACAAAAGAAAAACCCCACACAACACAAAAAAAGAGAAAAAAATACAAACCTCAATCACAATAAATATTTTAAATATGTGGAAATTTTTTTTAAATTACACACATTGTAAATTAAACCACAGTTACAATAATATTTGCTCTCCCACCAATCATATTTAACTGAATATTAGCAATTTCAGTCAGAAAAGCCAAGGTTACTGTGTTTATTTATCATGTGGAGGCCATGAAATAATAAATTTTATAATAACTTTTAGAAGAAAGTGATTGTTTTCATACGCATTTCCAAATGATTTGGTAAAATGGAAAAGGTTGGGCATTATTAATATATTTTTACACGTTTTTTTTTACATCATCTGAAATTTGAAAGTGGCCACTACATTACATGAACATTTCTTGATTAATGGACCAACACAAATGGTTAAAAATGATTGAATAGTATATTGTAAAATTAACTTGTACTTCCCCTGTAAACGTTCCAACAATATATGGCCAAATGTATGTGGTCACCTAACCATCACATCGATATGAACTTATTGAACATCCCATTCCAAACCATGGGTATTCATATACAGTTGGCACCCCTTTGTTGCTACAGTAGCCTCCAATCTTCAGGGAAGTCTTTCTGAATCTTTCCGCAGACTGTATCTATGGGAATTTGTCACCATTCAGTCAAACATCTGTGATGCTGCATGAGAAGGCCTGGCTCACAAACAATGTTCCTATTGATCCCAGAAGTGGTTGAGATCTTGACATTATGCAGGCCATTGGAGTTCTTCCACACCAAATTTGTCAAAGCATGTTTTTATGGACCTCACTTTGTACACAATGGCACAGTAATGCTGGAACAGGAAAAGGCCTTCCCCAAACCTCTGCCACAAAGTTGAAAGTGTATAATGGTGTAAAATGTCTTTGTAAGGTTTAAAAAGTTTATATAGTGCTGTGAAATAAAAGTGATTGCCCCCTTAGCTACTCAATGAAGCAGTTAACCAAATTCAATTTTATACTGGGTTCAATTTCTCAATTGGTCCCTCTCCTACTCGGGGGTTGCACAAGGTTACAGGCACCGGATGGAAGTGGGGATACTCATAAGTCCCCGGCTGGCAGCCGTGCACTTGGAGTTTGTCCCGGTGGATAAGAGGGTCGCCTCAATGTGAATTAAAATTGCAAAGAGGAGAACTCTGACTGTTGTGTGATCAGAGAGATCAATAATCGACTTTGTTGTCGTTTCATCTGACTTGGGACCATATGTTCTGGACACTCGGGTAAAGAGAGCTGACCTGTCAGCTGATCACCGTCTGGTGGTGAGTTGGATCAGATGGCAAGGAAAACTGATGGTCAGACCCGGTAGGCCCAAGTGAGGGTGTGCTGGGAATGATTGTCTGAGGACCCTTTTCGGAATGATTTCAACGCCCATCTCCTGGAGAGCTTTTCTCATGTCCTGGAGGAGGTAGGGGACATGGAGTCTGAATGGACCCTGTTCAAAACCTCCATTGTGGAAGCTGCTGGGCATAACTGTGGCCAAAAGCTTGTGGGTGCCTGTTGGGGCGGTAACCCAAGAACCCCCTGGTGGACACCAGTGGTGAGGGAGGCCATCAAGCTGAAGAAAGAGGCCTTTGGCACTGGATGGCCCGAAGGACTCCCGACTCAGCAGAGAGGTACCGACAGACGAAAAAGGTGGCAGCCGCAGTGGTGGCAGAAGCAAAATCCAGAGCCTGGGAGGAGTTTGGTGAAGCCATGGAAAAAGACTTTCGGTCGGCTTCAAGGAGGAGCTGTCCAGCAACTCAGGATTGGTCGGGATGGCTGCACCCAAGCTGTATTCGGCAAGGATGGAGAAACCCTGACTTCAAATGAGGATATTGTCGGTTAGTGGAAGGAGCACTTTGAAGAACTCCTTAATTCAGGAGACATGCCTCCCTCACAGGAGTCAGGGCCTCTGGCGTGTCAAGCTCCATTTCTCTGGTGGAGGTCACTGAGGTAGTTGGCAAGCTCTTCAGTGGCAAGGCACCGGGGTGGATAAGATTTGTCCGGAGATGCTTAAGGCTCTGGATATTGTGGGCTGTCATGGCTGACGCACCTCTGCAATATTGCATGGACCTCAGGAACAGTACCCTTGGCCTGGCAGACCCTTCTGTCCCGGCCGTGAAACAATGGACTAGCTTTTCACCCTCTTACGGATTGTTGAGGGGGCATGGGAGTTTGCCAACCCAGTCTACTTGTGTTTTGTGGATTTGGAGAAGGCTTCCGACCGGCTTCCCCGAGATATCTTGTGGGAGGTCCTCTGGGAGTATGGGGTACCGGGGCTACTACTCCGGGCCATTCGATCTCTGTATTCCCAGAGTAAGAGCTGTGTTCATATACACAGCATTAAGTTGGACCATTTCAGTTGTTAGAAATTCAGCTTTCAGGATTCAGAAGTCAGGAGACCTTCAGCATAGACTTGATAATATTGATACACAGGAAATGTGGGCATGGCTTAGTCGATCGCAGCCAGTCTGATTAGGAATATTTTAGGAGGACCTTATGTACACTGGAAATTGTGGGATGAGGATAAAGGTGAGGAAGAGGAGTTTTAGGGGGCGTAAGCGAGGGGGATGAGGGTGATAAAGAAGATGGGGTTAAGCAGGGGGATGATGATTACCCTATCAAAAGGACAGAGGTGCCAACTCCCTGCAAGGATGGCGAACATCAACACTCCTTGATGGTTGCCACCCTTGTGTGACCTTATGGTCAGCAATCAAAGGGCCATACCAACAATGCAGGGAGTTGACCACCTCAGATCAGCAGATAGGACAAACAATGGAGGGAGCTGACCATCGTCAGGTCAGAAGATAGAAGCTTAATTTCTCTCAATTCCCCCTTTGATTCTTATTAATGGAGAATCACAAAATGATGTTATGATTACAAGTACGAAATATATATACAATAATAATAATAATAATAAAACAAAAACAAACAAGAAAAATGGCTATAACTGTACAAAATAGAAGAAGGCCTATGTCTGCAATGTTATGCCAGAAAGGTCAGAGTTCCATTTCATTGTAGAACAAATGGTTTGCTTGTTCGTTGTTGCACCAGTACGGAATCTGCTTTTATTCAAAGGCTCACCGTTAGTGAACTGGGTCCTTATTATATTACTAGGGTCCTTACTTATTATTATAATCTTATGCACAGTGTTTGGATTTGTGACGTATTCATGTTGTCCTGGTGAACTTGACATTGTCTGTTGCTTGGAAGGTCATCCTCAAGGTCTCATCCTCGTCTCCTCGTCTCCAATCAGCTGCGCAGATTTTCTTGAGGTGCACGTTTCTTGAAGAGTCGACAAGTCCATGCAGTGTTCTGAGTGGATGGGGACACCGTCTCTGCTGTGTGGTTCTATAGAATACACAAAAGGCACATACGCAGTGAAATGTTCATCAGCAAAATTTGAAGATTTTCATTCAGTGATTGTCATGCAGCTCCCCACTATCTGTCCCTCAGAAAAGGCTGTTATGGTGATACACAGTGTTGTGGAGTCTTCACCTCAAGGGTAACCCCCATGATAATAGAAATCATAGTTCTTCCTTGAGGCTCTGTGCATTACCCACCTCCTCTTTTACTGGCCCTTAAACTCATTTTTGAGGAGCAGGCACAACCTTACAATGAGAAACGTGAATCCATGTTTTCTTTCCTTCACATTTCACTGCTGAGTTAGTAATCAAAAGAACCTCATATGGGCCATTCCATCTGGGTTCTAGAGATTGTTTGTCATGTTTCCTCACCATGACCCATTGACCTGGAATTATTGTATGGCCACCTTTGGCTGGTTTGCTCCAAGCGCTATTGACCTGACTCTGAGCTGCCTGTACTGCTTGTGTTAGTGTTTGGCAATAATTAAGAAGTGCATCTGACAGTAAATGCACATCTGCTTTGCGGAGATCAATCACCCCTGGAACCAGCATTGCTCTACCTGTCACAACTTCATAAGAACTAAGCCCAACCGTTTTGTTGCTAGTTGCCCTTATACTGCAAAGTACCGCTGGCAAGGCTGCAGTCCATTTGACACCCTGACTATGGAGTTTAGTCAGTTGTTCCTTGATGACACGGTTAACACGCTCTACCTGTCCTGAAGCTTGTGGTCTGTATGGACAGTGACGTTTCCAGTTCACCTTCAGAAGTTTACAGACAGCCTGCACTACCTGTCCAGTGAAGTGAGTGCCTTGATCTGACTCAATTTGCTCAGGAAGTCCCCACCTAGGAATAAAATCCTGCACTAACATTTTAGCAGTGTGTGCAGCAGTGCCCTTGGAAGTTGGATAACAATCAATCCAGCGAGAAAATTTATCCACTATAACCAAAACATCTTGTTTTCCCTCGCATTTAGGCAGTATGATGTAATCTACCTGTAAATGGCGAAATGGACCTGGAGGTGCTACTGTCTTAATAGCCGGACTGCGCATCTGAGGAACAACATTGACTTGGTTACAAGCAACACAATTTTGAACAACTGCTTTAGCCTGTTCCCTGAACTTAGGATTCCACCAGGAATGTGAAAACTGATTTACCATCTTTTCCATTCCAATGTGACCCAAAGTATGTATCTGTGTAGCTAAGTAAGGGAGTAGTGACTCAGGTGTGACTAATTTTCCCCCTTTGGTCCAGACACCATCTGGAGCAATTTTTGCACCTGAGTCCAGCCATGTCCAGAGTTCCCAGTTTGGGGAATCGGACTGTAGCTTGTGAATAGAAGAAATGTCATTAATATTACAATCTGTATTAGTGAGGGATGCAATACTAGCTGGTGGTAAAAAACATGCCCTTTTAGCCACTTCATCTGCAATTCTATTGCCTTGTGCTTCAAAAGAATTATGACCTGTGTGCGCTTTGACTTTCACGATGGCTAGATCTGCGGGTAACTTGACAGCTTCCAAAAGATCCTGTACTATGTCAGCATTTTTAACTGGAGTGCCAGCAGCTGTGAAAAAACCTCTATGACTCCACAGATGTGCAAAGTCGTGCACAACGCCGAAGGTATATCTTGAATCTGTAAAAATTGTGGCACATTTACCTGATGCAAGTTTACACACTTCAGTTAGAGCCACCAACTCAGCCTGCTGGGCTGAGTAGGAAGGAGGAAGACTACCACTGGCCAAAGTTTGAAGACTGTCAGTCACCGCCCATCCAGATCTACGCTGACCATCAGTGTAAGTTGAGGGACCATCAGTAAAAAAAATCTAATCAGGATTATCAAGAGGGACATCTTTAAAAACAGGATGAGAACTGGATAATTCAATGCAATCATGATCACCCCTTCCTCATAAGCATCAGTCAATGAGGACATCATAAAGGGTTGCTCATTGGTGCGTTCTGAATCACCACATTAGAAGCTGTCAAAACAGCAAGCCAGTTGCCCCATCTAGAGGCTGTCACTGACAACACGCGGTCATTGTTGAGTAAGGCTGACACAGAATGAGGATATTTGACTGTGACTATTTGCTCTAGCATCCGTGGCGCAAATGCTAACAGTGCCAGATATGTAGCCTGTACTGCTCTTAAACATGGACCCATACCATGAGCCACCGTGTCTAATTTAGCTGAATGATAAGCTACTGGACGCTGCATACCACCATGTTCCTGAGTCAGACAGGACGTCATAAAACCACAATCTTCATGCACAAAGACAGTGAAAGGCTTGTTTGGATCACAAAGGCCAAGAGCTGGTGCAGAAATCAAGGCTGATTTCAAATTTGCAAAAGCAGTGGTTGTGTTATGTGTGCACAAGTGGGTCATGTTGTCCAGGTTTACCTTTTAAGCAGATCGTATAGTGGTTGTGAAATCGCAGCATAAGAATCTATCCAAGGTCTGCAGTAGTTGCAGAGGCCTAAGAAAGCTCGCAACTTGTTTAATTAATTGCTGAGCTTCTAGCAGGCAAAATTCCTCTAGAACCCTGGGTAACCCATTGCCCCAAATATTGTACACCAGGACAACGCAACTGAGCTTTTTCACGACTGGCCTTGTGTCCCTTGCTAACCAAAAATTCAAGAAGCGCCTTCAAGTCTTTGTCATATGTTTCCTCAGTCTCACTACTCAAGACATCATCAACATACTGAATAACAACAGAGGACTGCAAAATGTGCTCAGCCTGGGAGAGGTGTTTTCTGAGTGCTTGATGGTAAATAGTTGGACTGTTATGAAAACCCTGAGGCAGCCGTGCCCATTGGTATTGCACATCCCCCGCAGTGAAAGCAAGCCAAGGTTGGCTTTGTGATGCTAATGGGATGGACCAAAAACCACTGGCCATATCAGCTACAGAAAAAAACACTGTGTGTTGTAGGGATACCGTCAAAGATGGTGGATGGGTCAGCAACCAATGGAGTTAGTTTGTCAGTATGCTGATTAGCTACCCTATAATCTACTGTTAGCCGCCAAGTTCCATTAGCTTTGCGAACTGGCCATACAGGACTGTTGGATACACTGTGTGTTTTGACCAAGATACCTCTTTTCTCAAGCTGATCTATGATTGGTCTAATACCCTGCAAGGCCTCTTTGTTGATAGGATACTGTTTAGTACAAGGAGGTTGACCAGTGAGAACAACTGGTTCCATTTCTAGAAGGCCACAGTCATCCTTATCATCTGACCAAATAGGGTGATTAGCCAAATCAGATTGTTTCAAAGAGGCAATGTTCCAAACACACGAATCAGCATTAAAAGACAAAGAACAGTTAACTTTTCTCATAAAATCCATCCCAAGAATATTCTCAACCTTTCCCACCCAAAAATTGCCATGAAATGGTTTTAGGTCCTAGATTAACATCTATGGGTGTAGATAAAGTTAAGGATATTCCCGCATTACCCAGTCCTTCAGCAGTGATGTGTCTGTCTGTTAACGATACTCCTAAAGACGCACAAACAATGTCAGAAAGTGTAGTAACCTGAGCCCCTGTGTCTACAAGAAATGAAAAATCCTGTCCCCTAATTTGTACATCAACAAAAAGGCGATTCTCTAAAAATCTACTGATGGCACACAGATGGGCAGAAGCGGCTGGGCAAATTAGTTTAAAGCTGGGGCATACGGAGACGTTGACACCTCTCTATATCCCTGCACTGCCTTGATTAACATAGACAATTGGTCATGTGAAAGACCCTGGAAAGACTTCCCTATTGTATCATCTTGTGGAAATTCCTCAGAGGATCTTCCAGCAGTGTTTTCCCTCATCTTTGGATACCTTCTAGAATTGTCTGCCTGTTTCTTATGACAATCCCTTGCAAAATGACCAGTTCTATGACAATAATGGCACTCATTTTTCTGGTTAGTGACCTTGTGATTGGCACTTGAGTTGAAGCCTTTGTTTGTTAGGACATGTACAGACGCTGAAACATGGCTTGGCTCCAGATCAAGATCCAATCTGTCCAGTTCACTTTTAAGCTCACCCCATTTAACCTTACGCCAGTTTGGAACAGCTATCACTAGATCTTGTCTAGGTCAACATACTATCGTTGTTGTAAGTATCAATGCCACAATTATGAATAAAAACTCTTTCAAACCAGTCACAATATTCTGCAGCTGATTCTCCTTTTCTCTGTTTACAATTACTTATCTGCCCCCAATCAGTGGTCTTATGACATTTGTGGCTAATACACACTTTGAAAACTTTCCACCCTTTATTAATGTCTTGGCCATTATCACCCAAACCATCTAACACTTTATTGGCAAGCTTCCTGCTATCAGTAATGTTAAGAACTTGGGTTGCTATTGCTACAGTGTCATTAGGATGCAATGAATAAAGGTTTTTCTTTTTCTCAATAAGGTCAATGGAGTCAAGGCCCATTATCCTTGGATGTTTAAATTCCTTATACAGTCTATCCAATGTGGCGGCATCCAAAGGAATGTGGCCAATCTGTACCCTTGTTTCCTTGACTTCACCACCCTTATTGAGGACCTCAGCAGATCTGATTGTTACAGGTCTTATTTTAAATACTTTACTCTGAGTAGATTCAGAATCTTCATCAGTGAGTGAAGATTCTGATCCATCTGAGTAGAATGCGTCCATGTCCGGGTACAGCCTATGTAACATTGGAGGATTTTCATCCTCTGTGTAGCATGGCTGACCTGGAGGAGGAGCTACAGCTGGAGGTTGACAGTTTGCAGTTAGCATGTAACTGTTCAACCTCAGTCAGTGATTGTTGGAGCTTTTTACACGTTCTTTGGGCATTTAGTGAAGCTGTTTTGTGTTTTTTACTTTCAGTGGTTAACTCTAGGATTTCCCCTCAGCCTCTGCTAGCTTATCCTCCATATGCCTAAGTTTATACCCCCAGTATTGTTCTAGCACAAAAAGACATTCCTTCACAGAATCATGGTTAATACCATAGCCCAAAGCTGTTTTGCATTCTGTAAGAGACCACACTCTATCAGTAGGAAAACCTTTGAGAGAAAAGTACTCTGACCTTTTTTGCTTAGTAACATGTTTTTTGACTATGTTGTCCATTACCATTTCAAATTCAGAGTCAGTCCACTGCGGCATTTCAGTCCCACCCCTAACTAGTGTGCTCTTTAACATTTTTCTGAGCATTTTGGCCTTTGGAAATCATGGTGAGGTGACTAGTGACAAGACAATCGCAGCCAGTCTCTTTGATGGTTGCCACCCTGGAGGGTTATTGTGTGACCTTATGGTCAGCAATCAAAGGGCCATACCAACACTGCAGGGAGTTGACCACCTCAGATCAGCAGATAGGACAAACAATGGAGGGAGCTGACCATCCTCAGGTCAGAAGATAGAAGCTTAATTTCTCTCACAGTGTTTGCGTTGGGCTCCAGCAGGGTTGTGCCCCATCTCCACTCCTGTTCATGATATTCATGGACACGGTGTCAAGGCGTAGCCAAGGTCAGGAGGGCATTATGTGTGGAGGCCAGAGGGTGGTGTCTCTGCTATTTGCAGATGATGTTGTTCTTTTGGCTGAATCACATGGATGGCTCCAGCGCTCACTGGAGCGGCTTGCAACCGCTGAGTGTGAAGCTTTTGGTATGCGGATCAGCACCTCCAAATCTGAGTCCATGGTCTTAGCCTGGAAAAGGATGGCATGCCCACTCCAGGTAATGGGAAAGGACTTGCCCCAGGTGAAGGAGTTTAAGTATCTCGGGGTCTTGTTCACGAGTGATTCGGAAGAGGGATCGTGAGATCGGCCACAGGCTGGGAAAGGTGGCAGCAGGAATGTGGTCACTGTACTGGACTGTAGTGGTAAAGAGAGAGCTGAGCCATAAGGCGGGTTTACATCCCGACCCTCATTATCCATGAGCTGTGGGTAATGACCAAAAGAATGAGATCGCAAATACAAGTGGCGTAAATGAGCTTTCTTCGCAGGGTGGTGGGCTACACTCTATTTGATCCGGGAGGAGCTTGGAGTAGAGCTGCTGCTCCTCCGCATTGAGAGGAGCCAGCTGAGGAGGTTCGAGCATCTGACTCAGATCCTTCTATCATTGAAGTTTATGGTAGAATAACTTTTCATTTATCTCCATCTGTCAATGGTCCAACCACAATCAGTCACAGCCTTTTGCTCCTTGGCAGAAAACATGCCATGATTAACACACTGATCTTTTTAAATGCACAATTGTAACCAGAGACAACAAGCTAGGAACCAACATAAAACAACTTTGAACTTATAGGAAGTAAATTAAACAGCTAAACAGTTAACTTAACAGCTAACCTGGGTACTTTAGAGATCACATATAACCAAAACTTAATGCAAAATAAGCACTTAGTTCACTCTCTTCAACATCTACACTTCTATTTATTTTCTTAAGTAGATCACGGCTGCCCAAAGGTAGGCCATTAGGACTTTTAATTTGGCCCAACAGAAAGAGAATAAACTCTTTTATATACTATGTATTACTTTCAAAATAATGATCTTCAGGTTTTTGGAAAACACAAACAATAATAAACTAATGTATTTGAGTAGTAATATAAAGACCTATATTGTTTCACCCCGTAAAATTACAGAATAAACAGATTTTTGTGTAAATGTCCAACTTCAACAAAGTCCAGGCAGTGTCTTACATTCCTTACTAAGACAGTGCCCCCTGCCTGGTGCCGTTTTTCAGCTCCCAGAAACGAGGATTTTCCAGGTGCAAAGCTGACTAACATTAACTGACTAGATCGAGTGGAAAGGCGACTGGAGTTACGATTGCAAAGGTCAGAATCTGTTATTTAAAGGTGAGAAGGGATAAAATGAGATAAGCAACCTCACTAACAGTTAGTTGGAGTAAACTTTTTTCTATATTTCTGGGTTGATCTGCTGAGTGAAGACACCCACGTTAGGTGAGCTTATGTAGTTGGCTAGCAAGTTAGGTAGCGGCTATGTTGCTTAGCAACTGCTCCCAGCAGCACACTGTAAACACAGTGACTGCCAGCTTCACATCTGGACATCTGTCTCACCCCAGCAGCGCACTTTAAACACAGTGACCACATTTAACCCATCCATGTGAAACACCACATACACACTAGTGAGCACACACACTAGGGGGCAGTAAGCACATTTACCTGGAGCGGTGGACAGCCGTATCCACAGCGCCTGGGGACCAGTTGGGGGTTAGGTGTCTTGCTCAAGGACACCTCGGTCATGGACAGCCGGCACTGGGGATCGAACCGGCAAAGCTTCCAGTCACAGGGCAAGTAAAATTAAAGACTTATTCAGAATTAAAATTAAAAGATTGTTCAGAGTGCAGCAAGGTTATCACACTGAAAAATACAACAATAAAACATAGTTTTATAATACAACACAAATCATAGTCCGTCAGTTTGTGTAGTTCAGAGTGGGGCAGTAATAATTTTTATTTGCTCAGTGACATTTACTCTAGTAACACTCAGGTGGATTTGTACTTTATAGAATATTTTTAAAATGTATTATTTGTGCTTTATATTAATAATCTACATTTCCTCTGCTACATTTTAGTCAGTAATATATAATGACCAGTTTGTTCATTGTTATACTTTGCTGTTATTTTTTTGCTGCATTTACCTCATGTGTCTGTTTTGTTTTAGATGTTTCTCATCAGAAATCATCTGAAGCTGAGCAACTGGTGAGACTCAAGTTTAATTTTTTTAAATAAAACTATATGAATGTCAGACAGATGTTTAGATTTGGCAGGTATTTCAAATCAAACAAAGTATTTATGGTAATACAGAAGAGCAGAATGTTTAGGTAATGCGGGGTTACTGTACTCAAATATCTACGCTTTATTCATTCAATTTATTAATATATTATTTAACATTACCGCTACGTTCAAAATATTGATATGGCAGTATCACCAACACTGTATCAATATTTATGAATTTACTTCTTCATGGTGCTTTAATGTGTAATACTGCAAGTCTCAGAGCCCTATAATTTATAGCATACAGCATGTGGTAAACATGCTGTAATAGAGTTTAGCTCTTATTATTAATCATTTCATGTAATAATAAGAGATTAGAGGCATTGAGATAAGAGATTAGAGGTATTGAACTCTTCAAACGTCTGGTTCTTGTCACTGCCACTGTGAATAACAGTTCCACAATGGAACATTTTGTTTTAAACTACTTTTTTGTATCTTCATGATGAAATTGTATATAAAGATAAGTGGAATTCTCTTTTCACACAGCTTTTAACAGATACAGTACTAAGCTCACACCTGCCTTAACAGCAAAGGATCATTTCTGTCACGTTGACTGAGGCATGTTAGAGGATGAAAACAGCAGAATTGTGAATGATCTAATCAACTTTGTTGTTTTCAGTCCTTCCAAAGGAACATCCTCTCTTTAGGCCTCATCCAGTATGGTGGCAGTCCGTATCATTGTCAACACTCCACTGTGCTCTTACCCAAGTGGCCTAATCCTGATGATTCTTTCACTGCACTGAACATCAGTGTCTGAACATCAGCTATGCGTGTGAGATGGGTGCCATGCTGGAGTTCATGCATAGGTATTATTTAAAGCCTTGTCACATTTCTTTGTGTGCTAAATGCCAGATTCGATTTTAGATGAGTATAAGTATGTATACTGTATATTATATTCTACTTATAAAGGGAATATATAATGCTTTCCCATTCATTTAGTGTGTTATGTAGCTTTTTGTGCATGTAAGATGCAAAGCTGAAAGTATATGTAGAACTCTCTCCCACAGAAACCACTTTTCTCATCTAGCAGAGTGCTAAAGTTCCCCAGCCCTTTTTCTTTGTTACAAGATGATGTAATCCCATAACACAATCCTTGCCCACCTACCAGCGAGCTCGGCATTCCCTCACACAACACAATGCAATGCATCGCATTGTCCCTGTATTGGCAGAACCACTCCGGCGCTTGACCAGTCAGAACCAGGTGAGCGAACTGACTAATCAGAACATACTGGGCTCATCAGGAGTGAGGGGCTTAAAGACACAGGAGCTCTAACAGTGTTTCAGACAGAGGGTGAGAAGAGATTTGCAGTATGAGAAAAATAATGTGTTTCTGGAACACTGAAGCATGTAAATATACTCTAGTAGAGCCCAACAATAAAATTATGAACATTGGAAATTAGCATAATAGGTCACCTTTAAATTAAGCCTGCTTGTGTATGCAGATCCAAAAGGAATTTCATATTTATTGTCTTGAAATTTATTTTTCAGCAGGTGCATTTTCCTCATATCGCTGACAAAGAAGACTAACACTGAGAAAAAAACAGAGGAAGAAGCGATGGGCTGTGAATCAGTTGTGACAGTTTTCTCCTTCATCACGGATTTAACTCTAAAAGGAGGGATCGATAACAGTATTAGCAGTGTGATACCAATAATGTTAGTGTTCAGGTGTTATGTACATCTGTTACCTGTTTGCTGTGTCCATGTATGTTCACATAAAATGTCCCTAGCTTGGCTCTATTCCAGCACATCTGTGTCTGTTATTAAGTGTTTGACAGCTGATCATTGCCTAGCTCAGTTATGTTCGGAGTGCTGCTACTACCTTTAGCACAACTTATACATATCAGCAAACCTAAAAAACAGATTCATTTGTTTGTGGAACTGTGTATTTATTGCAGTATATTTAAAAAGTCATTTAACATGTTTTTCCTTGTCTGTAGAACATATCAAGTGTGATGACGCTATTGTACTATGCATATACACAGTTGTAAAAACAAACAATAAACAATAACTGTATTCTATATGTAATCTATATATTTGAAAGCTATGTGGGTGCTTTTTCCATGGGCTATGCTTTGGATTGTAGAGTAAATTATTTAAATATAGAAGTATTCTACATTTTTAACAGATTAACAAGGAAATACAAAACTGTAAATTAGTGATTTTCCATATCCCTTTAAATTACATTATTGTAATTTGTGTACTTATTATTTTTGTTCTACTTCTTATTTTAAAAGTTTATAAAATATAACCTCTAAAATAGTAATTGTAAAAAAAACACATTTTTTAAAACATGAAGGGTTAATTACTATAAAAAGGTATTTAAAAGCACTGAACTAGATTCTTAAATTTTGTATTAAAAAAAATTGTATATGCACCTGTATTACAAAATAGGTGCATAAGAGTCTTCCCTCATACTAACACCATGTTGAATGCATGGTCTGAACTCACAAATAAATTTTCACTGATTCCACAAGCTTTTGTAGTGCGACAGAAACATTTAAAGGGGAATTCCACATTTTTCTAAACTTGGCATAATTCTGACATTGCGACGTAAACAAACTAATTTAGTGGTTTCATATAAAATGACTCATTGTAGAGAAAGTTGCAGACTTGGAACCATGTGCGTATTATTATTATTGTTGTTGTTGTTGTTGTTACTTTTGTTAAATTGGTTCTGAAATTTATGACTGTAGTATGAACTAATGTATGTAATGTTTGTATATTTATAAAATAATAAAATAATGGCTAAATTTCCTTCAGGATTAATTAAGTATCTATCTATCTATCTATCTATCTATCTATCTATCTATCTATCTATCTATCTTATATACAACAATATATATTAAAATAAGTAATACCATTATGCATCCTACATCTTGAGACATCTTGGGATGTTATTATAGCCAAGACATCTTAAGATCTGTGTCTATAGACATGTCTTAAAGACATGTCTTCATTTCTTAAGACATGCCTCAAGATGTCCTAAGACATCTTCATAATGCATCTTTAGACATGTCTTAAGACATCCCAAGACATGGTGATGGCTGGGTATGTATTTCTGGAAAAAAAAATTATTGACACACACTGCTCAAAAAAATAAAGGGAAGACTTAAACAACACAATATAACTCCAAGTAAATCAAACTTCTGTGAAATCAAACTGTCCACTTAGGAAGCAACAGTGATTGACAATCAATTTCACATGCTGTTGTGCAAATGGAATAGACAACGGGTGGAAATTATTGGCAATTAGCAAGACACACTCAATAAAGGAGTGGTTCTGCAGGTGGGGACCACAGACCACTTCTCAGTACCTATGGTTTCTGGCTGATGTTTTGGTCACTTTTGAATATTGGTGGTGCTTTCACACTCGTGGTAGCATGAGATGGACTCTACAACCCACACAAGTGGCTCAGGTAGTGCAGCTCATCCAGGATGGCACATCACAGGGGCAGTCGTGGGCTGGAGGTTAAGGATCTGGCCCTGTGACCGGAAGGTTGCCGGTTCGATCCCCAGGGCTGACAGTCCATGACTGAGGTGTACCCGAGCAAGACACCTAACCCCCAACTGCTCCCCGGGCGCATGGATAGGGCTGCCCACCGCTCCGGGGAAGTGTGCTCACTGCCCTCTAGTGTGTGTGTTCACTAGTGTTCATGGGTGGGTTAAATGCGGAGGTCGCCAACTTATTTATTTATTTTTTTATTTATTTTTATCCTACCGGACTGTCTAAAGACATGGCCCCACTCAGCTCTCCAGCTGGTTGTAGTAGCTGTCTGTGGCTGAGCCAGAAGGTCACGGAACTCGAGGGAAGAATCTCGGTGCTCCACCAGATTAAAGACGATGAGGATCTCCTTGACTCCATGATGGCAACATCTCAGGCGATCAGCGCTGGATTAGACGGCAGTTGGATGCAAGCGGGGATGAGGAGCACTGGCCTCGACTCGGAGCTAAGCCTAAGGCCATGAAGGTGTACTGCTCCACGCTGAGCCAGGCCGAGCCATGGTCCGTTGCAGGTGGACGTTCGCGGGGATGGTAGGCGCTCCGCCCGCCACCCGACAATTAGGAAGATCTGTGTAAACAACAGGTTCTCCGTACTGGAAGAGCTGGATGACGCCACTCCAACAACACCCATCAGAGTGAGCTCTCCAGCCATCAACTTCACCCCTGCTCCATCCAAAAACTCCACCGGGCAGCAGGCCGCACCTTACCTTCAGAACTGTGGTTTAGCTCCGAGGGACATCCCCACCTCCAGAAGACCATCCGGCCAAGCTCCCTCCCAGACCCACACCCTGAGCGATCAGCCTGAACCCCCACGAGAAACTGCCGATCAAACACCACTGATCACCGAGCCGCGACCTCATCGTTTACCCCCGCGACAGACCTGCAGGCCTCAACAAACCAGCATAAAATTACAAAAAAAATTCTGTTTTATCTAAATATCAGTCTGGTTTCAGAGAAGGTCACAGCACTATCTCTGCTACGACACTGGTTTTAAACAATCTTTATTCAGACATAGACAAGAAGAAACATTGTGCAGCTGTTTTTATTGACTTAACAAAAGCATTCGACACAATTGATCACACTCTTCTTTTACGGAACTTAGAAAAGATTGGCTTTGATGCAACTGCGCTGGACTGGACCCAAAACTACCTCACTGACAGAAATCAATGCATGGCATTGAATAATTATAAATCAGAGTTGGTATCTGTATCTAAAGGTGTACCACAAGGTTCAATTTTGGGTCCAGTCTTATTTAATATCTACATAAATGATATTGCTACCTCTGCTTCAACCTCAGACTGCAAAATTCACCTTTATGCAGATGATACGATTTTATATTGCTCAGCTGATTCTATTCATGCTGCAACAAGAAAATTACAGAGCTCTGCAGGTGGTGTTATATACAATGCTCTGCAGGTGGTGTTATATAAGCACAAACTAGTTTTAAATGCCACGAAAACTTTAGTACTGTAAATATTACTACCCTGGCAGGATCCACTATTGAGAGAGTCACGGAATATAAATACCTTGGCATATGGCTGGATGATAAACTCAGTTTTAAACCACACATAAATAAACTAGTCAGTAAATGCCAACAGAAGCTGGGTTAATTTTATAGACATAAGTCCCGTTTCCCCATGCACACCAGAAAAAGACTAGTTGAAGCAACTTTACTATCAGTGCTGGACTATGGCGACGTTATCTATAAATATGCTCCCTCCAGCTCTCTGAAATTACTGGACCCCGTGTATCACTCTGCCCTGAGGTTCATCACTGGAGATCCGTACAGAACTCACCACTGTGAGCTGTATGCAAAAGTTGGGTGGCCCTCTTTAACGGTACGAAGGGAAACACATTGGTTGATTTTTATTTATAAGACACTCTCAGGTCATTTGCCAGAATATATCACTTCATTGATGATTACAAATAACAGTAATTCAACCACAGTAATCAGACTTGCTCTACTAATTGGATCAGCTGCCAGGTACCAAGAGTTTTTACTGAACTGGGTAAATCTGCTTTTAGTCACAGTGCACCGGTGAGCTGGAATTCACTACAGGAAACACTAAAACTCAGGTCACTGGTGTCACTCAGTCATTTTAAACTTTTAATATCAAACCACCTACAGACAGCCTGTACCTGTTTTACTTAATCATATTTATTCGTAACTTTTATTTTTGTATTAGTTCTCCTTAGTTTTTTATCTCTTTTTATTTATTTACTTATTTCCTCTCATTTTATTTTAAGTTTTTATGATTACTTTTTTAAATTTGTGATATTGTACTATTACTAATTTCTTATCTATTTTTGAACTTAATTTGAACTTAAATCTCAAGTTCTATTTTTTTATGTACTTTTATCTTTTATTCACTGTTATTTTAAATTTTCTTTTAATTTAAAATGATTAAATGTAGTTATTATTTTCTTTGTCATGTCAATCCCTGTTTTTGTAAATGCTCGGCTACATTGAAAATGAGGGTTGCCCTCAATGTACTTCCGAGTCAAAATAAAGGTCGATTGATTGATTGATTGAACAACCCAGCAGCAGGACCGCTACCTCTGCCTTTGTGCAAGGAGGAACAAATGTGCATGTGTCTGCACATATGCTTAGAAACCGACTCCATGAGGATGGTATGAGGGCCCGACGACCACAGATGGGGGTTGTACACACAGCCCAACACCGTGCAGGATGCTTGGCATTTGCCAGAGAACACCAGGATTGGCAAATTCGCCACTGGCGCCCTGTGCTCTTCGCAGATGAAAGCAGGTTCACACTGAGAACATGTGACAGACGTGACAGAGTCTGGAGACGCTGTGGAGAGCGATTTGCTGCCTGCAACATCCTTCAGCATGACCAGTTTGGCAGGAGGTCATTAATGGTGTGGGGTGGCATTTCTTTGGAGGGCCACACAGCCCTCCATGTGCTCGCCAGAGGTAGCCTGACTGCCATTAGGTACCGAGATGAGATCCTCAGACCCCTTGTGAGACCATATGCTGGTGCGGTTGGCCCTGGGTTCCTCCTAATGCAGGACAATGCTAGACCTCATGTGGCTGGAGTGTGTCAGCAGTTCCTGCAAGATGAAGGCATTGAAGCTATGGTGGCCCGCCCGTTCCACAGACCTGAATCCGATTGAACACATCTGGGTCATCATGTCTCGCTCCATCCACCATCCATTGCACCACAGACTGTCCAGGAGTTGGCGGATGTTTTAGTCCAGGTCTTGGAGGAGATCCCTCGGGAGACCATCCGCCACCTCATCAGGAGCATGCCCAGGCATTGTAGGGAGGTCATACAGGCACGTGTAGGCCACAAATACTGAGCCTCATTTTGACTTGTTTTTGACATTGCATCAAAGTTGGATCAGCCTGTAGTGTGTTTTTCCACTTTAATTTTGTGTGTGACTCCAAATCCAGGCCTCCATTGGTTATTAAATTTGATTTCCATTGATTTTTGTGTGATTTTGTTGTCAGCACATTCAACTTTGTACAGAACAAAGTATTATGAGAATATGAGAATATTTCATTCATTCAGAGCTAGGATGTGTTATTTGAGTGTTCCCTTTATTTTTTTGAGCAGTGTATAAGGGAGAGGAATGCCAAAGGACATTAAATGACAAAACAAGTGTTTCCAAAACTTCAGTTCAGAAAAAGGTTTTTAAAAAATGTACAGAAAAAAGGACACTTAGCAACTGTTCAAGACCTGGTAGACCACCAAAACTGTCACCATCAGAAATACGACCTAAAATTTCACTTCTGAGAGATAAGGGAAAATCTAGCTCCACACTCATGCTTCAGATATAAAAAGTTCACAGATATTTCTGTCTATCCTTCCACTGTGAGAAGACAACCCAACACTATGGGTCTGAAGGCATGTTTGGTTGTCCAGTGTTCCTTCTTTGAGTACATACAAATCTGGTATATCTACCTGTGTTCATTATAATCTTAAATTTTAATAAATTACATTAAATTATATTAAATTATAATAAATTATAATTTACAGATGTAGAGCAGAATTGTTCATTTTGCACATAAGATCCAGAAAAAAATGGAACATATACTATTTGAATGTTACTATTCTAAAGAATTTTGGAAACATTTATTCAAATAGTTTTCAGATAAAACTGGACAGAGTGTAGATATAAAATTTAAAGATGTTATTATTAGTTTTTTAGTGTCTCTTTGGTGAATTTGAAAGATTCCTCTCTGGAAAATACCACTCATACAAGACAAAATATGCTAAATGTAAGCCATGCATCATGGTTTTCTGAATTTAATTTATCTACTGGGTCTCTTAAATATCTTAGCAATAAAAAAGCAAAAAGCTATGCCTACTATATGAGGGATTTAAGCTTTCTGGAAGATTTTTAAGTGTCAGCATTTAGTTGCTGTTTTTATAGACTGCTTATATGTGTAGTTTATATTTAATATCTATGTCCCTGGTTGTAATTATGTAAGTTTAATGTTAGTATCATGCCAAGACTTAGCTGTAGCTTATGATAAAGTGGTAGGCCAAAAATACTCCTGTGCACATAGTTTCCAATGTGCAATGCTGAGTATGGCTAGAGAATTTCCTTCTTGTTTATTAGAGCTGTCTGAATGGTTGCTTCATGAATTGACGTCACTTCTAGAGAACCAAAACGCCATTTTTTATGTAGGTTTACATGAACTCTTCTGCTTCGTCATCACAAGGAGAGGGTTTGAGTAGCTCTCGCATGATCCCTTGCGTGTGTAACACCGCAGTGTTAAGCATACAGTGACTTCATTAAATCACGCCTTAAACTCCGGGAGACCGGACAGGGACGTGGCTCTCTTTTCAAGTCGTGGGCGTTCCAGAAGTTTGCATTTCCGGTTAAAATCACGGCAAAAAAGTACGTGCCTCGCGGAGAGAAGAGTCGGCGAAGCCCTGCTGCGAAAGTGCTAAGGAAGAGAGCACGCTATTCCGTTGTACGCGCTGAAAAAGCAGGAGTCAAACGAGGGTCTTACGCTGCACCGTTTAGTAGGAAGTAACAGCGGTGAAAAGTGAATGTGAGGCTCACAGGCCTACGATTTCTCGCCGTTTTTGCAGCAGTTGAGACCTTTGGAGTCTTTCGACGCACTTTTGACTTGACTATTTCCGTATAGTGGACTAACGCTTCCTACTTTGCATGTTGATCGAACTGCCAGAAGGTGAGTGCCTGGCTCTTTTTAGCACGCATATAAAAACATGCTACCAAACAAGTCTAACAGACTTACGCATTACAGACTTACACGTTACAGAATGTGTTAACTGTGAATATTTTTGTCTTCCAAGAAGCATGTCTTCTCGCATGTCTATAGCCTGCTCCTTACGAGTGTTGATCGAATGTTTTTCACTGTGAAATTGCTTAGTTTAGTCTGAGAACAGTGTTCTCTACTTTAGTTGTAGTTAGTCGCTACAAAATTAAAGACTCCTTTGTCTGTTTCATAGCCGTTTTCATAAATGTTTCATGGAATAAATAGGTTATGTCGTATGCACGTCTACATCGAAAAATATTTTTTCCAAGAGTGTCAGTTATTCTCTGTTTGAAATTATTTTGGCATAACAAGTAGGCTTAATGGGTTTTGGCTAATGTAGTGGCTGTGGGTTTAACTAATTAACGTTACAGACTTGCACCTGACACTTCACTGAGACCGGCCTGTATGCTGTGGAGTTTTTGTTTGACTCGCCAAACAAGAGGCATAGAGTTTCAGAACAGTGCTGGATGATAGTGTAGTTAGTTTTTTTTGACACCCAGTGCACACGAAGCATGGCGGCTCGATGTTTCTCGCTCTGGTTTGTAGCTAAACCTGAGCCTGTACAGACATGACGTGAACGAACCATGGAAACTACGGTCCGGAAGAGAGCATGCCAGCACACGAGCATAGACAGTGGTCGAATGCGGTGGAGGGGGGGTGAGGGTGTCAATGGGAACTGTGCAGGAAACAAAAATCCTTATATAGTTAGACTGCCCTTTTGTTTAAAACGAAGCGCGTTGTACTTCTAATTCTTGCCATTTGTAAGAAATCACGTGATGACATGAAATGGGAGTTACTGGCTACTGGCACCCTCTTTTAATTTGAGACTCAAGTATACATTTATATCAAAGGAGAGGAATAAGAGAGTAAAGTTGTCCTTTACATGTGGCCTTATCTATCTTGTTGCAGTGTGTTTGAGGCATCTGATTGGAGTAACCCAAATTGTTCCAATGTCAGGGTGATTCAGACTGTACAACAAGCAGTGCACCGCTGTTTCTCCAACTCTGATGTGCAAAAATATAACATGGGCAACATATACACATGCATATCAGACAGCATAGATAGACATAAAACATTGCACATTGTATAGAAAAAATGTAGCACATTGTTCTCAGTGATATTATTGCACAGTGTATCAGGAAATGTAAACTTGACACTGGTGATTAGTGATAAAGTGCTCAAGTAATGAGAACATTGTAAATATTGCACAGAAAAAAAATGGTTGCATTTTTATACAGAAGACAGAGTTCTGACAGTGTTCGGATTGTCTGTGTGTCCGTGTATGTTCAGGGGTTCAACAGTCCTAAAAGGCCAGTGTGGTGTCTGTTGTTAGAGGGAGTTGAGTAGATTAGCCCATATTTTATCAACTGGATAAAAACATTATACAACTTGCCTTCTGCCTCTGTCGCAACAAATAGACATGTATGCAGTCTACCATGAACTATAATTGGTGGAAAGTCAGCAGTTAAAATGAATATCCTCCCTAAAATCAATTGTTTTATACTGTTACCCCACCATCAGCTTGGTTCTCCTCTCTTGACAATGCAGTCAGTAAGTTCTATTGAAAGCACCAAAATCCTTGGATCAAGTTAACTACCCTCCAGAAACCTAAACATATTGGAACCCCAAATTTCTACTACCCCTTTCTAATACACCAGTTGCTTTGGACAAGTAGCTCCAACCAACCTTGGCAAGACGTTCAGGAAAGTTTAATTCAAGAACTAGACAATAATAGTATTCCATTCACAGACAAAGCTATAAAAATATTTTTGCAGAGTGAATGCTTGGTAGAATTAAAACAAAATTCTTAACTACAGCCACTCTCCCTCCGGTCAAACTCATTTGTGGAACAATTCCATGTTTTTAATAAATAACAAACCTTTTATGTTCTCAGCCTGGAAACAGAGAGGAATAACCAGCACAGTTGTTCTCTGATGGCTTGCTCATGACCTTTGATGACTTCAAAGAAAAATACAATATACCAGATAAATTGTCACTTTTAGTATAAAAAGATGTTCTAAATAAAACAATTAATGGTGGAAATTTCTTAACCTGCCATTTCAGCATTACCAACCTGAAGGCACATCTCGAAAATATGCATCCGATTCAGTTCCTCCTCAAATTCACGTGTTTCATGAAGGGGAACATCAATTTGAGGGACAACTGAATCTGTCACAACTCTCGTTTGCCCTTTTAAGGACATAATGTGCAAAATAGTTTTCCAAATGGTTCAAACCTACATGTTTGTCAATTTTGACTGATTTCGACAGCTCTAGTACAGAGAAAGCTAAGCAGTATGTGCCACATGAACAGTACCTTGTATGTGAGTGAGATGTCAGCAGTGCAGTAATCATGTCAGTTGTGTGAAGTTAGTAATGCAACTAACTTGATCTCTTATCCACAAAGTTGCATTTAAAATTTCATTTTGAATTTAAATTGTGCAAACCATTCAAACATGGTGCTAAAAGTTTGTGTAAATAGTTTAAATAACAAGAAGCAGCAGTATTGCATAATTGAATCAAGTTGTTGGCTATGGATTTCTTTTTTTTTGGGAGAGTAAAATATTTGTTTCATAGTTTGAGCAAGATGTTATTTAGATGGCTAGGTCAAGCAAAGTGCATGCAGACAAATGTATTATTAACAGCTTAGCTGTTTAAGAGATGGGGAAAATGGTATCTGTAGATCTGAAGGTTGTGGTATTGGGCATGAAAAAGTAGCATCAAGTCACCCCTAATTCTGTACATTCTTGGGAATTTTGAACTAAACGTCAAATGTGCATGCCATCATGATGTCATTTCAGAATGTATTTAAAGGAGAAAGTGAATTTTCCATGCACAACATGCTTGTACTAGGGGTGGGCAAAATGAAAATAATGTATCCATTTCTAGCATAATGTGATATCATCAGTACTTTACTACATAATGTGACCTGTTTTAATTGTATTAGTGATGTACAGTTTGCACAATCTTGTATGCAAAGTATCATGATGATATTTTTGCCATATTGCCCACTCCTAGCTTGTAGTAACTTCAACAGTTGTCACAAAAGCAATCAGAATTGCAATGATAAAGCAAATATAGCGAGATCTATATTTGTAAAAAGTCCAGAACCAGCCGGTTCAGAGACAGTTTCTTCCCCCGGGCCATCAGGCTGCTGAGCAGCCAGTAGTGCTGGTGTCTATAGGCCTGTCACTGAACCTCTTGAGTCATCATCTCCATGGACAATCGCCACCTCATCCACATCTGATCAGGCTCACTTTGATTGTCTGCACCTTCAATCTAGCAAATCTGTATTTACACATACAAATATATCTATACATCTTCATATCCTGTATAATCTGGAAGATTCTATATCCATATTCTGTCCTTGAGTACTTGCATCTCATTTATTATATATATATATATATATATATATATATATATATATATATATATATATATATATATATACACACTTTTGCTGTACAAAATTTTCATAACAGCTGCAGTTATAAGTATCAATTGTAATAAACTAAAGTTCTTAAATTAACAAACTGTATAAATTCATGAAACAATCCCAAACCAGTTGCATGTCTGAATTTAAAGACATAACAAAATGTTAGCCTAGAAACTGGGAAAGAATCCCTGTGTTCTTACACCTTGCTTCTGCCAGCCATCTCTGATGAGAAAAAATAAGATATGTCATGAATGATGAATGATTCATGAGTCATGAAACCAAGAAAGTGTCACCAAGTATTGTGAAAATGCCCACAAATTGCATTCATTGAGTTGAAATTTATCTTGTGCCCTAATTACAAATCTCTGAATTCATGGCATGCATGAGCTACTCATGGTCCCAAAGTGAAACTGTCCACAAGGCCTCACCTGCAATCTCCCCTGAAAGTATTGGAACAACAAGGCTGAATTTATTTATTTATTTTGTGTGTGTTTTGTTTTGTTATATCTCATGATCTATTACACTCTCATGTGCGCAGCATTGGTATTACTGGATCCGCCCTTTCCGGGTTTTCCTTGGTGACAGACGTCAGTATGTAGCTATTCAGAATAATAAGTCTTCTATAGTGTCTGTGACTAAGGGTGTTCCACATGGCTCAGTTTTAGGTCTATTGCTCTTCACTATTTACATGTTCCCAATTGGGCAAATAATATGCCTTCATGGTTTAAGTTTTCGTTGTTATGCATACGACACTCAGATCTATATTAGCATTAGCCCTGTTCAGACTACACCACCACCTGCTGTATCTGACTGTATCCATGACATAGTCATGGATGAGTTTGAACTTTTTAAAACTGAATGCCAGCAAAACTGGGTTGCTTTTAATTGGCTCACAGTCACTGATACCTAGCTCATGTGTTATTGGCATCAATAACCTCGGAGTTATCATTGACCCTACGCTCTCTTTTGACATCTACATCAATTCTTTTGTTAAGACAGCATTTTTCCATCTTCGCAATATTTCTTGTCTGATTATTTCTCAGTCAAGCTAATGTAGAAACAATTGTGCATGCGTTAGTGACATCATGACTGGACTACTGCAGTGTTCTCTTTTCTGGCCTCCTTGTCAAAATGCTCACTAAGTTATAGTTTGTTCAAAATGCTGCTGCTAGGATTGTCACCTTTTTCAAAAAAGAATGACCACATCACCCCTGTCCTTCAGAGTCTTCACTGGTTGCCCATTACATTGTGTATTCAGTACAAAGTTCTCCTTATAACATATAAAGTTCTGCACAGCCTGGCTCCTCAGTACTTGACAGAGCTTGTTCATCTACAGTGGATATAAAAAGTCTACACACCCCTGTTCAAATGCCAGGTTTTTGTGATATAAAAAAATGATAGCAAGACAAATCATTTCACAACTTTTTCCTCCTTTTAATGTGACCTATAACCTGTACAACGCAATAGAAAAACAAACAGAAAACTTTACATTGGAAAAATATAAAATAAAAAACTTAAAATAACCTAGTTGCATAAATATGCACACCCTTAAACTAATACTTTGTTGCAGCACCGTTGGCTTTTATTACAGCACTCAGTCTTTTTGGGTAGGAGCCTATCAGTGTGGCAAATCTTGATGTGGCAATATTTGCCCACTCTTCTTTGCAAAACCGCTCCAAATCTGACAGATTGCGAGGGCATCTCCTGTGCACAGCCCTCTTCAGATCACCCCACAGATGTTCGATGGGATTCGAGTCTGGACTCTGGCTGGGCCATTCCAAAGTCTTAATCTTATTCCGGTGAAGCCATTCTTTTGTTGATTTAGATGTATGCTTTGGGTCATTGTCATGCTGAAAGATGAAGTTCATCTTCAGCTTTCTAAAAGAAGGCCGAAGGTTTTGTGCCAACACTGACTGGTATTTGGAACTGTCCCAGTTCCAGCTGAAGAAAAACAGCCACCACCATGCTTCACTGTAGGTATGGTGTTCTTTTGGTGATGAGCAGTGTTGTTTTTGTGCCAAATATACCTTTTGGAATTATGTCCAAAAAGTTCAACCTTGGTTTCATCAGACCATAACACATTTTCCCACGTGCGTTTGGGAGATTCCATATGTCTTCTTGCAAAATTAAGCCAGGCTTGGATGTTTTTCTTTGAAAGATAAGGCTTCCGTCTTGCCACACTACCCCATAGCCCAGACATATGAAGAAGACGGGAGATTGTCACATGTACTGCACAGCCAGTACTTGCCAGAAATTCTTGCAGCTCCTTCAGTGTTGCTGTTGGCCTCTTGGCAGCCTCCCTGACCAGTTTTCTTCTTGTCTTATCAATTTTGGACAGACGTCCTGTTCTTGGTAATGTCACTGTTGTGCCATGTTTTCTCCACTTGATGATGACTGTCTTCACTGTGTTCCATGGTATATTTAATGACTGGGAAATTCTTTTGTAGCCTTCATCTGACTGATATCTTTGAATAATGAGATCCCTCTGATGCTCTGGCAGCCCTTTGCGGACCATGGCTTGTGCTGGAAGATGTGGTTACAAAAATGTCAGGACAAGCCTACTAGAACAGCTGAACTTTATTTGGGGTTGATCAGAGGCACTTTAATTGGTGACAGGTGTGTGCTGACTCCAATTTAACATGAGTTTGAATGTAATTGGTTAAAGATGAACACAGCCACACCCCCAGTTATAAAAGGGTGTGCACACTTATGCAACCACATTATCTCAGTTGTTTATTTTTACTTCACCTCCCTGAAAGATTTCTGTTTGTTTTTCAATTGCATTGTACAGGTTATAGGTCACATTTAAAGGTGGAAAAAGTTGTGAAATGATTTGTCTTTTACATCACAGAAACCTGGCATTTGAACAGGGGTGTGTAGACTTTTTATATCCACTGTATATGTCCCATCCCGTACTTTGAGATCGCAAAATGTAGGCCTCCTTCATGTTCCTAGATTTAAATTGACTTCTATGGATGGTCGATCATTTAATGTAGTAGCTCCCAAGTTGTGGAATACTCTGCCACAGTCTATTCGGGATGCAACCTCTGTCTTCATTCAAATCTCTGTTAAAGACATACTTGTTTTCATTGTTATTGTTGTTCCATTTATACTTGAATGTTTACCTGCATTGCCTTTTGTTTAATGTGTTTGTGTTCTTTGGTTATAAAGCATCCTTGAGCATGGGAAAGGCACTATATAAATTGATGATGATGATGATGATGATGATGATGATGATGATGATGATTTTATGCCATACACTGAAGACATTTTGGTTTAAGATCAAAGGATGCGGAGACAATAGATCATAAGTTTAGCTTTGATTTTCTGATATATACATCTAGATGTGTCAAACAATTTAGGACATGGTACCTTTTGGTGGCAGACCACCGAATGTTCAGCTGAGCAAAATTACAGTAACAGGTAAATCATTAAGGTAAATGACCCTTAAAATTTGGGTGCATATCCCTTGCTTGCAATAAGCCGGTGACCCACTGACATCACCAGACTGTTGCATTGTTGTTTCTTTTCGGCTGATAAAATGCATCTTGCAGTGATGTTGTTTTTCTGGGCTGACTTGTTTGATATGTGATTGTTAGTACACCAGTGGTTTCTTAATTTTCAGGACATTCTGTACAGTGGCACTGTTTTTGTATTTTACGTAATTTCTTTTGGTCCAATAATCATGAAATTTACATAATATATAGGATTATGGGTATTTTCAAATTATGTCAAAAACTGAAAATGAACAAGAAACGCCTTTTCATTTCTAGTGCTCACTTGAAATATGGGTTTAAACAAAGTGTCATGTTCCAAGTTGTTTAACATATCAAGTTTTAAATGTCAGGTAAATCTGAAATTCTGATCCATTATCTTTCATCTTTTAATGTCAAACCCAAATGTTTTCTGTGCATAGCAAAAAAAAAATCCAAAAGAATCGCCTTTGCCATTCAAATACTTATGGAGAATTAGTTTTTGCAATATAAAAAATGTTTCTCACTTATTCAGTTAATCTGATGTTTGTCCTCATGGAGGATTTTCTTGGATGCAAACAGTTTTCAGAAGGAGGCTCTGCTGTAAATGCTAACTTGGTAACTGGACTATTTTGCTCTGACTGAGCCAAAGAAGTGATGACTGTAGCCTGTAGCAGTTTTTGAGGCTATAGTTTTGTATTGTTTTAATAAATATCCAGTTAAGTGTATGTTTATCACTGTTGGTAAGCTTTTATTTGCCACCACTGTTCTTCTTTGCTGAAGCAATTTGTCTGTGTATTGAGTCTTCATTTTTAAGAACGCTACCTTGGATGCACAGACATATACAAAATTAAATGATTGAGACATGTTTCTCCTATTCTGCTTTCGTATGAGGAAACACTTGCATTTAGGGATTGTATATTATTGAAGCAGTAATGTGTTCTTCTCAAGCTGCTTCCAGGTATTTGGATTTAAAGTTATTCTGTAGTGAATCTTAAACAGAAAACAGTACTGAAGTAAAAATGCTAAAGGTACCATTTTCTTTGCCAAAGAAAAAAATCATTCGCTTTGGTGATGGCCTAGCCAGACAGGAATGGGACTACTCCAAAGAGTTTTCCATTGTGGGGAAGTGTGGTTTGCTGAAGTTATTCCTTAACTTCAGCTGCATTGTTGCTGGTGCTCTTTCTTGTCTAGAAAAGTCATTCAGAGAACTGTATCCAACTCCTGTGTTGAAAGCATATGGGAAGCGAGTTAAAATGGCAGCGGAGCAGTTACACATTTCACAGCAGCAGTTGAATTGAACTGGAGAAAGGCCTGCAGAAAGTGTATTAATGAGAACAGTCTTCCTTTTTCATATGACTTGAGCACAGGCTTTTTGGAGAAATTTTCAAGTGAGTTTTAATTAACATTAAATTGGTGTTACAGCAAAAAAGCAATATGGAGCACATTTTAGCTGCCATGCAGCAGGCTTGCAGTGATGAGGATATTGCAGAGTTTGCTGAAACTTCCATGCTGGTTTGCAAAGCTGATGAAGCAATTATTTCACAAAACTAAAGAGGTAACAGCAAAGCCAGCGAAGTATCAACAGAGTTGATTGTTACCAGTGAAGACCTTCTTAATGCACTGGAAAACCTGAGCAAAAAAGTTTGACAAGCAAACGTAATGAACCAGAATCTTTAAACATCAAAGGATTGGGTACACCACACAATTTTTGAAGTCTTAACAGATTCTAAAAAGACGGGTGACCTGAAATATTGGGGATCACACACTAAACGACTTGGAATCGCACACTACCCAACTTTTTAAGCCGTTACTGAACCGAACGGAACTTGCCCTTTCTCTGATATGAAAAATCAGCAGGGAAACATTTTTAAGTGAGGGTTGTGTACCTGTGCCTTATTGAATTCATTAAAAAAGCTTTGGTCCACACACAAGTGACTTAGTGACTTTTTGCTAACTTTCTTTGTTTACTTGCTGTATTTTCTCTTTAGCGCTCCCAGTTTTCGTTGGCTATCGTAGGAGTCTGTTCAAATTGTCACTGATCAATATGCACTACTAGATGACGCTTGAGTTTGGTAGAAAATCACTTGTTTCATGTACTCCAACAAGTCTAAAACACGATTGAGAGGCCAAACATCTAAGTCTGTGCCCTTGGCACTCCATTCTCTCTCCAACTGTCGATTCTGACTGATCCAAAAATCTGCAGGCTAGAGCCAACTAGCACAAACTCAGCCAGACTGAGAATCGGGGCTAAAAGTCATGTACTGTGACCCCGGCTTAAAAGCGAATGTGCTTGCCATTGAGAATATTTACAGTAATCTTGAATTTAAAGCTGCCGGTATGAAAAGTCATCTAATCTCTAGCCAGGTAGAAAGCTTCTAGAAAGAAAATGCTGCCTTTAAAGAAGGCACATCTGGAACACCGTGATTACAAAGTAAGATGTAAGGTTATGATTGCATGGTGTCCCAGAAGTTGATGGAGAAAACACAAGGGATGTTGCCCTTTAGTTACTCTCTTAAATAGTCACTCTATCCACAGAGAAAATTGAAGATGCGTTGAATACTGTCCATTGTTTGGTCAGCACCTTTTGCAGTTAACCCAAAATTCAGTTTTTAAAACGGACTACATGTACACTGCTCAAAAAAAATAAAGGGAACACTCTAACACATCCTAGATCTGAATGAATGAAATATTCTCGTTGAATAATTTGTTCTGTACGAAGTTGAATGTGCTGACAACAAAATCGCACAAAAATCATCAATGGAAATCAAATTTATTAACCAATGGAGGCCTGGATTTGGAGTCACACACAAAATTACAGTGGAAAAACAGACTACAGGCTGATCCAACTTTGTAATGTCCTTAAAACAAGTCAAAATGAGGCTCACTATTGTGTGTGTCCTCCACGTGCCTGTATGACTTCCCTACAATGCCTGGGCATGCTCCTGATGAGGTGGCAGATGGTCTCTTGAGGGATCTCCTCCCAGACCTGGACTAAAGCATTCGCCAACTCCTGGACAGTCTGTGGTGCAACGTGGCGTTGGTAGATAGAGCGAGACATGATGTCCCAGATGTGCTCAGTCGGATTCAGGTCTGTGGAACGGGCGGGCCAGTCCATAGCTTCAATGCTTTCATCTTGCAGGAACTGCTGACACACTCCAGCCACATGAGGTCTAGCATTGTCCTGCATTAGGAGGAACCCAGGGCCAACCGCACCAGCATATGGTCTCACAAGGGGTCTGAGGATCTCATCTCAGTACCTAATGGCAGTCAGGCTACCCCTGGCGAGCACAGGGAGGGCTGTGCGGTCCGCCAAAGAAATGCCACCCCACACCATTACTGACCCACTGCCAAACCGGTCATGCTGAAGGATGTTGCAGGCAGCAGATCGCTCTCCACGGAGTCTCCAAACTCTATCACGTCTGTCACATGCTCAGGGTGAACCTGCTTTCATCTGTGAAGAGCACAGGGCGCCAGTGGCGAATTTGCCAATCCTGGTGTTCTCTGGCAAATGCCAGGCGTCCTGCATGGTGTTGGGCTGTGAGCACAACCCCAATCTGTGGACGTTGGGCCCTCATACTCCTCATGGAGTCAGTTTCTAACCGTTTGTGCAGACATATGCACATTTGTGGCCTGCTGGAGGTCATTTTGCAGGGCTTTGGCAGTGCTCCTCCTGTTCCACCTTGCACAAAGGCGGAGGTACCCGTCCTGCTGCTGGGTTGTTGCCCTCCTACAGCCTCCTCCACGTCTCCTGGTGTACTGGCCTGTCTCCTGGTAGCGCCTTCACCCTCTGGACACTACGCTGACAGACACAGCAAACCTTGCCACAGCTCGCATTGATGTGCCATCCTGGATGAGCTGCACTACCTGAGCCACTTGTGTGGGTTGTAGAGTCCGTCTCATGCTACCACGAGTGTGAAAGCACCACCAACATTCAAAAGTGACTAAAACATCAACCAAAAAGCATAGGTACTGAGAAGTGGTCTGTGGTCCCCACCTGCAGAACCACTCCTTTATTGAGTGTGTCTTGTTAATCACCAATAATTTCCACCTGTTGTCTATTCCATTTGCACAACAGCATGTGAAATTGATTTGTCAACCAGTGTTGCTTCCTAAGTGGACAGTTTGATTTCACAGAAGTTTGATTTACTTGGAGTTATATTGTGTTGTTTGTGTTCCTTTTATTTTTTTGAGCAGTGTGTATTAGTACATGATTTACACATTTCTGATAAGAAGATGGATAATTTCATCCTTAAAGTTATAAATGGTAAGATTTTTGGTGATTCAGTAAAACAAGCAAAGGGTTATAAGGTTAATGCTGTGCTGTTAACAAAGACATTTTCTTAAATTGTTATAACATAAAATAGTAAGTGAAATGAACACATTTTAATATATTGATAGCCACATATCCAGTGGATGTCTTTTATGCAGAAGAGCTTTCATTTTGATCTAGATCTTTGTACTTTTTGTGCTGCATGAGTAGAATCGCTAGAGAATCACATTTCTTGTACATTTAAAATAAAATTCAGAATGATTTTCATAATGAGTTAGCTAAAGTATTATTCAAGAATTTTGATATATACATCTATGAAATTGAGTGAGTGAGTGGGATGTCAGGCTCCTGAGCTGAGAGCAATTAAAAAGTATAGCATGAGAATGTGCTGACAAAATACACTATTTCCAAACGTATTTGCTCATCTGCCTTCACACTCACATGAACTTGAATGACGTCCCATTCTTGATCCTTAGGGTTTAATATGATGTCGGCCCACCCTTTGCCGCTATATCGGCTTCAGATCTTCTGGGAAGGCTTTCCACAAAGCTTAGAAATGTGCTAATGGGAATTTTGGTAGCACTTTACAGATTGGTTATAAGAGGGTAATGCTATGGTAGCATTGTGGTAATGAGTTGTATTTATCCATAAATTAAATGTCAGTTTCATAGTTGTTATCAAATAATAAAATGGTAATTGTAGCGGTAACAAGTCAGGAATAAAATGGTAAAATCGTGGTAACAAGTTGTACTTACCAAAAAGTTACTTGTGTACTTTCCAGTTCATAAAGAATAATAAGCTGGTGTTTGTAGTGATGAAGTGTAATAAGTTAGTAAAATAAAGGTAACAATTTGTATTTACCTAAAAATGACATGCACATTTGTTAGTCATTGTAGCAGTGGTCAGTAATAAAATACTAGTTGAACTTGCCTAGCTCTTAGTCAGTAATAAGTCAGTAACTGTAGTGATGACTAGTTGATAAAGTGGAAAAATAAAGGTGACAAACTTTAATTGCCCATCAATCAAGGGCAATAATATTAGGGTTATTAGCCTAAAAACAAAGCAGTATTTTCCTGAAAGTGCTGTAAAATACTAATTCACTTGTTTCTGCTTTGTTTCTTAGCTGTTATGTCTTTAAGTGGTCAGGGGCAGAATGGTGTCATGCACTGGAATTACAGTGAAACTAAATGGTATCAGAGCTGTAAAATGCAAACTCACTTCTTTCCATCTTTTTTCCCCACTTACTACATCTCATCATGTAATACCATCAGCTTGGCAAGACAGTTTGGGTAACTGCACCTTTTAACAGAGTACTGTTACTCTGTTATAAAACAAAGATCTGACTAGGCCTGTCACGATAACAAAATTTTCAGAACGATATATTGTCCCAGAAATTATTGCGATAAACGATAATATTGTCATTTTAAAGTGCCATTATAGAATTTTTTTCTTGCTTCCGGGCTCCCCAAAGGAGCTTTAAGACAATGTGCCACAATAATAATATAGTAGCATAATAGTACAATTACACCACTTTAACGTGAAATGAACTTTTTTATTATTAAGAACAGACATTTGGCTTCCAATATGAAAATATTTTAATATCCCAAATAAATAAAACAAATAAAATACAACCACACTTGGGCTCTGTGGATTCTGAGAAAATTGCACAAAATATTAAACAGACCTTTATAACAAAATAAACTCTTTAACAAAAAGTGCAAAAGAATGGCATTGCAACATTAAGTAACAACATAAATATTAAAGTAACATTTACATTAATTCAACTTTTTTAAACTCTGAACATAACACAAAGGTACTTGGAGTCTCTCTTATCTGACCATATATGTATATGCTATAAATCACAGTGATACGAATCACAAATTCACAAAAAGTTTATAAATGTTTGCTTTTCAACCGTATTTAACGGCAGCATCTCTTTGGCTATATCTGTGAGTGTGCGCCATTTTGCGCTATCGCGTTTGTATTTACACTGCCGAGCAAAGGCATCCGTAATAGCCACCTGACGGGAAGACCCCTCTCCAGCTCGGGAAGACCCCTCTCCAGCTGAAGTTTTTGTTTTCAGCTCGGAAAACTGGGCTGGATGGTTGTGCTTTAAATGTGACCTCAGGTTAGTTGTATTTCCAGCTTTCGTTGACACCGTTTTGAAACAAAGTCGACATACCGGCTCGTTCACATTGATGGGTTCTCCACGCTCATTTGGCTTAAAGCCAAAATACTCCCACACCGGAGCTGTGGAATGTGGCTTTGAAACAAAGTCCATCTGGACTGGACGACTCTAAACGTTCTTGCTGGAGCTGTTTAGTTTTAAGAAAGTCCTATTAGCCTCGAATACGTTCGCGAGCTAACACATCTCCACCTGTGTGTGTGGAGGCACTGTTTTTGACGCATGCGCTCTCCGTGTACTGCACTCATTTCCTAACCGGTACATGTCACTCTCTGATCACAGAAACCCAATGGCCAATTATCGACATCGGCAAAAATGATCGCGGTTAAAAAAATTATCGTACGATAAGTCGATAATGTAATTATCGCGACAGGCCTAGATCTGACAAATATCATAGGAGCCAAAGTTGCTCACTAGTGGGCTAAATGGTTAAATTTAGCCCTGCTCAATCATTTATGACCTAGCATTAGCCAGTAATCCAGCGCTAATCATCCAACAATCTTAGCAATTTATCCAAGCTAGCTAAGATTCACTTCAATACTGGCACCTAGCATGAATGGTACTTTCAGGGAAACGTAGAAAAAATGACTTCTTTTGAACATGATGGCAAGTTATTTGAGCCGTGTATGCTAACCACAGTGTGGCAATTCAAATAAAAACAAAACAGTCCGGGCTTTTTTTCCTTAGCTTGTCACTTCTACAAATTCTCTGGCAACATTGCTTAAATGTTGTTTATTGTTAAATGAAGTTACATACATAGCTAGCTATGTATGTAACTATCAATGGAAAACAACTAACCTTAACGAGCACTTAAACTATAGCTTTTAAGTTATTCAGACTAAATGATGAAACTGAAGTCAGCTTCTTATTTGCCAGAATGTAACTGTTGCACCGTTTAAGGTGGAATGGGAACATTTCAAACAAGAAGCTGGCAAATAGGAAGCCAACTTCAGCCATGTGCCTTAAGGAAGCAATGATAAATATATCTGCCTTTAGTTACAATGATAACTCAATATGCCTTTAGTTACATTGAAAATTATTAAGCAACATAACATAGCCAAACAAAGTCCTAGTTTTTCTTTCCCGTGTGTGTGTGTGTGTGTGTGTGTGTGTGTGTGTGTGTAATGGCACTATATTTGATAGTGCTAAGTGCTCTGAGGTGTTGTTCACATGTCAAAGTTCTAGGATAGTTATGAGTATGAACGCAATGTTTATATACTCCTGCATGTAGTCTGGTTAATCATTCAATGAATTCAACTATAATATGTTTGTGTTTGTAAAACTGTAGTATGCATTTTAAAGGTACAATTATTTTTAAAATGCATTGTTATCTTGGTGTGGACTCAAATACACAACACGTTAGGGGAAATGTTTTGGTGTTATGTATTTCTGATAAATCAGTTGATTTATATTGAATTTTTAAATCCTCAAATATCAAAATCAGTATCTTTTTTAAAAATCCCATGTGATCAGGCTCAACTTCAGATTGTAAACAAGCTACAGTGTCTCACAGCATATCAACGCACTGCAATCTAACAAAGTAATGGCATTACAACACATGCACTACACATAAAAGAGAAGCTAGATAACTTTATTTAGCTACCAAACCATGTTAGACACTTGTTCAGCTCACATTTATTTACTTGTTCCCTCTGGTTATATAACTTCCAATGCACAGTATGTAATAATGTAATTTAGACATGTAAGTCGCAGATATATTTACCATTTGCTTCCTTAAGGCATTTGCCAGCTTTTTATTTTTCACCTTACATGGTTCAGCAGTTACAACCCCAATTCCAATGAAGTTGGGACATTGTGTAAAACATAAATGAAAACAGAATACGCTGACTTGCAAATAGTGTGTGTGTGTGTGTGTGTGTGTGTGTGTGTGTGTGTGTATGTATGTATGTATGTATGTATGTATGTGTATATATATATATATATATATATATATATATATATATATATATATATATATATATATATATATATATATATATAATTGAATATATTACAAAGACAAAATATTCAATGTTCCAACGGATAAACTTTGTTTTTTGCAAATGAATCATTTTGAATTTGATGCCTACAACATGTTCCAAAGAAGTTGGGATGGGGGCAACAAAAGACTGGGAAAGTTGAGGAATGCTCAAACACCTGTTTGGAATATTCCACAGGTGAACAGGTTAATTCAAAACAGTTGAGTGTCATGATAGGATATAAAGGGAGCATCCCTGAAAGGCTCAGTCGTTCACAAGCAAGGATGGGGTGAGGTTCATCACTTTGTGAACAACAGTTTAAGAACAATGTTTCTCAACGTGCATTTGCAAGGAATTTAGGGATTTAATCATCTACAGTCCATAATATCATCAAAGTATTCAGAGAATTTGTTGAAATCTCTGCAAGTAAGCGGCAAGACAGAAAACCAACATTTAATGCCCGTGACCTTCGATTCCCTCAAGCGGCACTGCATTAAAAACTGCATCATTCTGTAAGGCATATTCATGGGCTCAGGAACACTTCAGAAAACCATTGTCAGTGAACACAGTTCGTCGCTCCATCTACAAGTGCAAGTTAAATCTCTGCGATGCAAAGCGAAAGCCATATATCACCAACACCCAGAAACGCCGCTGGCTTCTCTGGGCCCGAGCTCATCTGAGATGGACTGACGCAAAGTGTAAAAGTTTCCTGTGGTCTGACGAGTCCACATTTCAAATTGTTTTTGGAAATCATGGATGTCATGTCCTCTGGGCCAAGGAGGAAAAGGACTGTCCGAATTGTAATCAGCGCAAAGTTCAAAATCCAGCATCTCTGATGTTTTGGGGGTGTGTTAGTGCCCATGGCATGGGTAACTTGCACATCTGTGAAGGCACCATTAATGCTGAAAGGTACATACAGGTTTTGGAGCAGCATATGCTGCCATCCAAGCAACATCTTTTTCATGTAAGTCCCTGCTTATTTCAGCAAGACAATGCCAAGCCACATTTTGCACGTGTTACAACAGCATGGCTTTGTAGTAAAAGAGTGCGGGTACTAGACTGGCCTGCCTGCAGTCAAGACCTGTCTCCCATTGAAACATGTGGCACATTATGAAGCGCAAAATACGACAACGGAGACCCCAGACTGTTGAGCAACTGAAGTTGTACATCAAGCAAGAATGGGAAAGAATTCCAACTTCAAAGCTTCAACAATTAGTGTCCTCAGTTCCCAAACGCTTATTGAGTGTTGTTAAAAGGAAAGGTGATGTAACACAGTGGTAAACATGCCCCTGTCCCAACTTCTTTGGAACGTGTTGCAGGCATCAAATTCAAAATGAGTGAATATTTGCCAAAAACAATATATAAACAAAAAGTTTATCCATTTAAACATTAAATATCTTGTCTTTGTAGTGTGTTCAGTTGAATGTAGGTTGAAAAGGATTTGCAAATAATCATTCTGTTTTTATTTGTTTTACACAATGTCCCAACTTCATTGGATTTGGGGTTGTACATATTGGTGATATTGACTTAGTCATTTAAGCAGGTTAAGTTAAACACTACAGTTTAACTGCTATTAACATTAGTTGTTGTTTGTTGATAACCATTCCCTTAGCAGGCTTTGTGGGTTGCTAGTACGGTCAGTCACTTTCTCTTAAAACATGCACCCACACTAAAAAGGCCCTCCCAACGTCCTGCCCACAGCATGCCACAGGAGTGCCTGGTTAACAAAGAAAATTCATTTGCAAACAGAATTGAAATACATTTAAACTTGGCAGAGCTAGAGAGCAGCAAAGAAGAAATGCACTTGCAAATGAGTGATTGTTTGTTTGTCAGTCATACCATTAAGACAATGGAAAAGAAATGTCAAGAAGACTTTGCTTTTCCATAGTATCTTTTTCTAGCTGTTGTACGCAGAAATGCAAATGCACATACTCATTTTTTAACTTAAATGTGAATTATGTCTTAACGCAATTATTAATATACAAGTTAAGTGTGGAATATTTTGCTATACCTAATAATATGTAGTGTGAAAACAAATGCAAGCATGACTTGTGCGCCAAGGACAGACGCTTTGAATGTGGAGGTTATTGTGGTTGCAATGCGCACCTATATTGGTATCCAATTTGTTATTCTTCTTCTCTTTTGTTAGGGGTCCAAGCACAATTGTATTGCTAGGATTTTTAGGGGTCTAAGCACATTAGTAATTTGTTAGGATTTTTCTTATTAGGTTTCCAAGTACGAAGTGCTGGAGTCCTATTGTTATGATTTTTCTTATTGTTCCTATTTTTCTGCCATAAAATGACTCGTAACAAAGCTTTGCACGTTTAGGGCCGGCGATTCTGTACCATATATCATAGACAAAATTCATTCTTTGCCTGATTAGGGATCTCATGGTGCACAAAACAGCTATTTTTCCCATATTAAAAATTTTAAAGATTTAAAAATTTTTAATTTGTATTAAGCAAAACGCACAAATTTTGAGCATGAACTAGTCCCTGATTTTTGCTCAATCTGCACAAATCAGTTTTCAGTGGAATCCAAAGAAACCGAACTTTAATAATTATCAATAATAATTATTGTAGTTACAGCTGTACATGCATGATTTTGTAATTTAAGCTCCACCCATATTTTCAGGTGGGGCCTGGAAGATGTGCAGTAATGAAATTCCAATTTTTTGGATAATTATTAAAGTTTGGCTTCTTGCTTTGACAGATTGTAACGAAACTTCATAATGCATAATGCTATGGCGGTCATGGAATGTCAAAAATGGTCAAAAATGTGTTGCGCAACAAAGGGTTGTCCGATTGACATGAAAATTGGCATGGTGATACCATGTGCTGTCCTGGGTGAGGATCTCTGAGACGGATGTCATATTTGAAAAAACCATGGTTGCCATCGTCCAGTCAGATTTCAGCAGGGATTTGACAGCCTTAAAATAGGCCACTCACCATGAAACTTTATGGGTGTATCTCCATGTTGACTCTCTACTACACGTTGAAGTATGACAGATATGGGCCATTGCGGGGCACTGCTCATGTTTTGAGATCCTAGAATGAGTAAAAGTCTTATACCATACAGATTATAAACATGCAGTTAGTATCAAATAATACTCTAAAAGTCAACCTGACAGCTTTGCAAATGCAAGTCCTTTACAAATTATTACCTTTTTTCTACAAATGTATGCTGTTTGAATTTTACTTATTTTGATCTAGTCCTGCAGCTTACACCTGATCATCTCAAATCTGGTCATAAACCTAAGATTGGAGTCTGCAAGTAAGTTATCAAAAATAAGTAAGTTATTATCAAAAAAAGTATTTCACAAAGAAAGCATGTATGAAACATGACAATGAATCCATCTGGGCAGAGTTATGATCCTGTTATCTGTAGTTCACACAAACATTGTCTGATTGAAACCAAAATTGGTACAGACATACAAATAATACTCTGAGGAAGTCAATTATGGTCTAAACTGACTTCCAGGGGGCATTACAAAATGTAGTAATATATAAAATCAGCATATCTATTTGCTCGGTTTATGTTAACAAAATGCAGATGGTGGCAAAATGATAGTTTTTAGACTAAACCACTTTGCCCTTTGATGTGTTTGACCAAATTGTAGCAATAATTGAACACCGTGATTTACATGTATTTTCATGTCAGTAGTACTATAAAAATGAGGCATTTTTCGATGGACACTAAAAAACTATTTTTTATTTCTGTCGGGGTTTAGCGGTATAACTCGTCCTGCAGTTTTCAAAATATTTACACGGTCACAACTCCAGATTGTCCATTCTGATTTTGTGATGTGTGCTTGTATAGGTTTTTTTTTTTTTTTTTTTTTTTTTTTTTTTTTTGTTGCACGGATTCTGAATAACAATGGAGTTTTGTGAGATTTTTTTTTTTCCCGTAGGAATGAATGTCATGCAGTTTGCCAGTCTACTGTGTTTTCACCATTTCACATACACTATCTCAGGGCGTACATTCAATGTTGATCTAACCGGCACTAATCTAAAAATATTTTAGGAGCGATAAAACTCAAACATTAAAGGTGTAATGACTCACTCATTCACAGTTCAGTTTGGTCCTCGCTTTCTGGGTCATGGTTCTGTTTGTAGCATGATTCAGCATGGAAAAATGTAATCAACTCAATCTTACATAACATGTTTAATGCAAGAAAAGTCTTTTACTTTTGAAAGTTCCATGAGCAAGCTAGTGGTGGCAGTGGCAAGAAAAAACTCCCTTAGAGTAAGAGGAAGAAACCTGAGAGGAACCAAAAGAGGAACCCATCATTCTCTGGTCGACAACAGCTAGCAAATAATAGCAAATGAGTAGTATGGACAGAGAATAAGATTTTATCATTAGTATAAAATATTAAAATAGAAATGTGGGGGGGGGGAAGGTTAAGTATAGGTATAGTTTCCAGTAATTCACCAAAGACTAGACATAGGTCATCAGGTCACCATCGTCTTACTATACAATGCTCATATGAAATATTAAATGATTCTGCAGTAGCATTTTTAAGCATTTTCCCATAATTGTCAGTGTACTTTTCATCATCTAACCAAACAGTACGCCAATTGTTCTAGATAAAAATGGTAGAACTAAGGTATAAGAGGAACACAGGTGAAGGTGGAAGAGGAATGGTAGAAGTCTAGAGTCATTATTGGCCATTTGCTGTACATTTAATATTACATACATAAAGTACAGGGTGTCATTTTCAACAAGTCATTTTCAAATAAGTGATGTCAGACACCAAGAACCAAGATTCTTTATGGAAAATATCTAGACCAGGCAGAGTCAAGGCTACATTGTTGAATTGGCAACTGCAAGCCTTCTCCTGCTACTGAAAAGGATGGCTGAGTCAGTCGTCTTGGTTTGCAGATTGACCTTTGAACAATAGAGGAATAGTGCACAGGAATGCATTTGGGAGAAAGGGTTGTACACTAACTTGTTAGCTGGTGCTACAAACAGATAATGGTTAAGGAAAAGATCCTGGTGAAAATGAAAAATTAAACACATAAGAGAACTCAGGCTTAGCAGGAAGATAACATGATGTGTAGGTTTATGGTAGGACTACCATGCTTTTTGACCATGTAAGTCCAACGTCTTACATTGGATACTATTTGTGATAAAAAATATCCACAGCAAGGCTAGGGAATACAAAAACCACAACACAATGTGTCACCAATAAACATAATACATTTTAAAAATTTCTAATATATTAAACTCTGAATTGTTTTTTATTAACTACTTTTTTTAGAAATGACCACTTCATAATGTTTAGCTATGTCTTAACTCTTCATTAAAATACAGTTGATAAACATGGATTTTGGCTGCCAAAGACTACAGTAGAATCACTAATTCATAGGTACATAATATGATAAACTCTGACCTGTTGGTTTTATGAACTACTTAATTGAATCCTTTTATAAAGTGGTGAAATTGACTTCTGACACAAACAAAGGGCCTTTTTCTTAATTTGTTCTGTATGTGTGGTGACTCTTTCTGCTCAGTGTGTAGTACTCGCGCAATGATACATGCGGCTTATTTAACTGTGTCTACACAAAAGGTGGCTGGCTCAACTGCAGTCTGAAATCAGGCAGTGCTGATTTCGGATGGCACCCCCACTTCTGGTATCCCTGATAATGTTTGCTTGATAATCTTTTTTTTTTTTGGTGTGTGTATTTGTAAACCATGCTGTGTGTAATTGCTAATAGTCTGCCACTTACAGAAGACATTGTTTATTTGCTGTATTTTCACAATAAAGTAACTTGATAGGGATGGGGCAGTCGTGGGCTGGAGGTTAGGGATCTGGCCCTCTGACCGGAAGGTTGCCGGTTCGATCCCCAGGGCTGACAGTCCATGACTGAGGTGTCCTTGAGCAAGACACCTAACCCCCAACTGCTCCCCGGGCGCCGTGGATAGGGCTGCCCACCGCTCCAGGGAAGTGTGCTCACTGCCCTCTAGTGTGTGTGTTCACTAGTGTTCACGGATGGGTTAAATGCGGAGGTGGAATTTGCAAAAACATGCGCATTTTTGAGCGCGAACTAGTCCTAGGTTTTTTATCATACTGACATATTTGGTATCCACACGTTCACAAGAGTCTGAAGTTTAATAATTATTTTAAAAAATTGACATTTCCACATTACGAGTTGCCAGCAGCCAATCAAATGTAAGGTACCTAAATTCCACCGCGAATTCTGAACAAATCCAGCTCTAGCTCATAAATGCTTTGGCCGATTGCCACCACACACAGCACCCTTGTTACCCATGGGCCTCAGAGCTACTCTACCAATTTTGATGTCCCTGAGTTACTAGGGGGCGCTATAGCATCAAAAAAACTGTTTACTTTTTAGTATTCTTAATACAATAATGATCATTATGGTGGTGCGATTAGTGCCATCTACTGGACAGGTACTGGAACAATACACTCACACACCCAGACACTCACCCACACATCCACACACATACCCCCCCCACACACACACAACTATATGTCACCATGTGACTCCTTTCTATGAACTTAATCAGTTTGACTTTGCAATTCATTCAGCTGTTAGGGCCTTTACTTCATTGTAGCTTCTGGACAGGCACTGGAACAACACACACACACACACACACACACACACACACACTCGCACACACCCTACAGAACTACATCTCACCATGTGACTCCTTTCTATGAATTGAATCAGTTCGACCTTGCAAGTTATTTAGCTGTTTTGGGCCTTTACTACCTTGTAGGCCTCTTAACTGGAAACTACCATGAATAAATACACTTTGTGTATCTTTATTGATGTTGATTACAATTATTTTAGGCCTTTACTAGTATTTAGACATGCACACTCAGACACACACACACACACACACACACACACACACAGGCCTACCTCTATGCTTCATATATACAATTCTCTAGCCATTTCACATACTACACTAATCTCAGCATGTGATTTTTTTTTTTTTTTACTTCTATGATCTGAATCGTTTTTCCATTACAATGTTTTGTGACCTTTTGGCCCTTTGTGCCTCATAAGCCGGTTAAATGGACACTGACACTTAAGAGCATGCGTCATGTATTAAAATCAAAGGTTAATTCATAATTATTCACTATATGGCCCCTGGGCCTTTAGGGGTTCCATGGATGCCTTAGCGTGCTTGAACCCGCAATCACCGCTTGCGGCTATATTTAGGGTTCAAGCACTTAAGTGCTGATTCTTCTTCTTCTTCTTCTTCTTCTTCTTCTTCTTCTTCTTCTTCTTCTTCTTCTTCTTCTTCTTCTTCTTCTTCTTCTTCTTCTTCTTCTTCTTCTTCTTCTTCTTCTTCTTCTTCTTCTTCTTCTTCTTCTTCTTCTTCTTCTTCTTCTTCTTCTTCTTCTTCTTCTTCTTCTTCTTCTTCTTCTTCTTCTTCTTCTTCTTCTTCTTCTACAAAAATGGTTGTGGAGCAGAGACTGTAAGTGGTAGAGACACCAAACTTGGTGGGTAGGTGTAGTTTGTGTGCATCTCGCCAGCGACAAAAAATGACCCCGATTGGCCAAAGGATGGCGCTATAGAGCAGCAAAACACGTTTTGCTTCATAACTCCTACACCATGAAGTCTAGAGTGAAAATTCTTTTTTTTGTCTGATTCCTTGCATCAAGCCAAACAACTTTGCCATTTTTTTGCCAAAAAATTTCAAACTTGACAGGCCATGTTCCGAGATCATTCTGAGCTAGCCATTTAATTTTTATGTGCATATGTAATTAGGGGGCGGAGCAATAAAAACAGGGCATTTTCTCAGCATCTGTACATCCCATCAAGTTGAAACTTTGCAAGCAGCATCCTATGGCGACAATACAAGTCGTAATTTAAGCATAATCATATACATCAAAATTTGCGGCCGCCATCGGCCAATAAGCATTCAGCAAGCCTTTTGACAGGCTTACCATTGACTGATGATCATGAAACTTGACAGTTATCTATATCTCACCTTTCTCTAATAATCTACCAAGTTTCAAAATATTTGGCCACTGGGTGGCGCTATTCAAGAAATACTCATTTTATTACATGTTATTACAATATAATTACAAATTTCACCTATACTCACATTAAGCGCATCATGGCAAACAATTTCTCCTATACATGTTTATTAAAAAAGTGCATAGTTTTATAGTAGTCGAAACCTGTTTGAAAATGCTCTTTTTCAATCTAGTCTCTGGATTTTGATCCAAACTTTTCAAATTTGGTCTAGAATGATTCTGGGGCCTCTCTAGGTAAAGAATTATCAAAAAAATTTTGACTTTTTGACTCAGGGTCATGTGGTTTCTAACTTGATTTACTGTAACTCAAAGACCACTGGCCAAATCACCTCGAAACTTTAAGCATCATTCCACACTGAGACTCTAAGGGTGCATGCGACTTTTTGTCCCGATTGGCCTTTAGGAGGCACTTCAGCACTCAAAAACACTTCAAAAACAATTAAATTGCCATTACAATGTTATTACAAGGTTGATCAACAAACAATTGGTGCCATATGACTCAGTTCACTCAGCTGAACAACTTTCTGATTGCATGTCATGTCAAAAATTGTACGGCTTGTCTGGTATTTTGCCTTATTTGTTCAAAGATTTCACTAGACAAAGGCTTATTATACAAAGGTCAAAAGGTCATTCTGACCAAAACCTGGTGAATGTCTATGGTTTTAGTCCGTGATCAATACTGATATCATATTTAGGCCTTTTGACTGATTCTGACCCAGTTTCACTGAGCTGCTCTACACCTAAAGGGCCCATTATCACTGCATTAGGCCTCACTATGGCCTACATCAAGTCAATGGGTTAAATACTGAACCAGTCCACTGTGCAAGTGGTACTATGTGAGAAATGGTCAGGTAGTTCTGACATCTATGTTCTACAAACCAGTGTAGCTCAGTACATATGAATGGAAACTTATAATGTGGGTAAAGACCTCTGCTTGCTGTTTATAGCAAATGAAGGCCTTTTCATGATCTGAGCTCCTTTCAGTTCTATTCACTCTGCCTGCGAACAAACAGCTTGAGGCCTTTTTACGCCTGATGGACTAAACTGCTGGAGGGCTGGTACTGCTTGTGTGTGCTTGAACCCGCTCATCGCCGCTTGCGGCTATATTTATTATTATTATTATTATTATTATTATTATTATTATTATTATTATTATTATTATTATTATTATTATTTTTTTTTTTTTTTTTTTTTTTTTTCCTCCTACAAAAATTGTTGTGGAGCAGAGACTGTAAGTGGTAGAGACACCAAACTTGGTGGGTAGGTGTAGTTTGTGTGCATCTCTCCAGCGACAAAAAATGACCCCGATTGGCCAAAGGATGGCGCTATAGAGCAGCAAAACACGTTTTGCTTCATAACTCCTACACCATGAAGTCTAGAGTGAAAATTCTTTTTTTGTCTGATTCCTTGCATCAAGCCAAACAACTTTGCCATTTGGACCATTTAGCTCCGCCCACTTAGATTTTTTGCTAATTTGCATAATATGCAAAACCTACTTTTGCAAACTAGTTCAAGGGTTTTCAAGCAATCCTCATGTGTCTGATATCAAAACGTTCAGAAGAGTCTGCTCATCAATAGTTAACAATATGTTGACTTCAATGAACAAGATGGCTGCCGTATGCTAATTAACACTTCTGACATAGATCATAATTTATTTAAAACTCTATATGTGGAGAATGCTTCTGCCTTTTACATTGAAACTTGACATGCCCATTTGGGACCAGATTCTGTGTTTGCTTATCAATTTTGGTGTGCATATGTCATTAGGGGGCGGGGCCATTGCCCATTAACTGTGTCTGATATCAAAATGTTCAGAAGAGTCTGCTCATCAATAGTTATTAACAATATCTTGACTTCAATGAACAAGATGGCTGCCATATGCTAATTAACACTTCTGACATAGATCATAATTAATTTAAAATTCTATATGTGAAGAATGCTCCTGCCTTTTACATTGAAACTTGACATGCACATTTGGGACCAGATTCTGTGGTTGTGTCTCAATTTTGGTGTGCATATGTCATTAGGGGGCGGGGCCATTGCCCATTAACTGTTTCTCAGCATCTGTGCATCCGATTGAGCTGAAACTTGGCAAGTAGGAGCTACTAGATAGAGTATAAGTGGATCTTGAAGGACAATTTGAGAGATTGGAATTTAAGGCTGCCATCAGCCAATCAGTAATCAGAAGGCTTTTGACAGACTTAACAAAGACCAATCATCATGAAACTTGAATGTTGGCTCTAGGTTGCCACTTCCTAACGACCAGTCACGTTTCAACGGATTTGGCCACTGGGTGGCGCTATTCAGAAAATTATCATGTTATTACATGTTATTACAATACTATTACAAATTTCACCTAGTGTCGAATGTACTGCATCATGACAAATCATTTTGCCAATATATGTTTGTTAAAAAAGTGCATAGTTCTTATGTAGTCAATAACTGTTTGAAAACACTCCTTTTCAAACTAGTCTCTGGATTTTGATCCAAACTTTTCAAATTTGGTCTAGAATGATTCTGGGGCCTCTCTAGGTAAATAATTATTAAAAACATTTGGACTTTTCTACTCTGGGTCATGTGGATCAGTCAGCAAATTACTGGGGTCATGGTATTTGTAGCTCGATTTGCTATAACTCAACTGTCATTGGCCAGCTCATTTGACATCTTGAAACATGTCAACATACTGAGAGTTTTAGGGTGTGTACTACGTTTAGTCCAGATCGGCCTTTAGATGTCACTTCAGCACTCAAAAACACTTAAAAACCAATTAAATTGTTATTACAATGTTATTACAAGGTTGATCAATACACACTTGGTGCCATATGACTCAGTTTACTCACCTGAACAACTTTCTGATTGCATATCATGTCAAAAATTGTACGGCTTGTCTGGTATTTTGCCTTATTTTTTCAAAGATTTCACTAGATAAAGGCTTATTATACAAAGGTCAAAAGGTCATTCTGACCAAAACCTGCTAAATGTCTATGGTTTTAGTCCTTAATCAATGCTGATATCAAACTTATAATATGTTGAAAGACCTCTGCTGAGGTACACTGAAGGCCTTTTGATGAACTGACAACATGTCAGTTCTATTCAAATTAAATTTTGAATTTAGTGTCTGGATTTTGATCCAAACCTTTCAAAATTGGTCTAGCAATACTTGTTAATAATTATTAACAAAATGTTGATGTTTTTACTTAACATGATGTTGCTCTATCAATTAATCACGGTGGCAATAGCATTGCAAGATTGAGTTAATATAACACATCAGTGTTTTATTATTTTTTTATTATCTGAAAACTTCAAATACTTATACATATTGACACTCTTCTGGGCTTTGCAATATTGGTCCAGAATGGCCTTTAGGGAGTGCATTAGCCTTCAAAGACACTTAAAATCATTCAAAATGCTGTAGCATGCGCCTGCACCCCGGGCCCCGATGATGACGGCTGAGAGAACCGGCAGAAAAGCGGGGCCCGAGCCCTCGGCAGCGACACACCTCAGCGAGGGGGCAGAGCGCAAAGCCTGAGCTCCCCGGACAGATGCGAGGCACGAATGTGAGAGGCACCAGGGCAAGAAGCAAGAGATCTCCAATCCGCCTCCTTGTTACCACCCCCAGCTGTTCAGCTGCCTGGGTTGAACGTAGTGGCCTCAGTGCATGACAGGGGTGGGGCCCAGGTGGAGGAGCTTGAGACTCGCTTCTTGCACTGGTGCCTCTCACAAATGTGTTTTTGTTTGTGTCAAAACCTTTGTCTATGTTGAGTAAAGCTGTGTACATGTAAGCTTTAGCTTGTATATTTTGAAAAGACCACTGCTCATCATTGATAGCACATGAAGGCCTTTTGATAAATTCTGACTCCTTTTCATGTGTAATCTCTCAGTAGATAAGGCCCATCTTGCCTTAGGACTTGTGTGGCATTCATTGTCCCAAACTACATTAGGCCTTAACATGCTAATTTAAGCTTGGAATGCTTTTTGGCATTGCTGTTTGCAGGTATAAAAGTATCTGTAAAATGGGAACAAAATTTTCTTAACCAGTGCTTGTCGGATTGTGTTGAAAATATCTGCATTTTATTAGCCATTATCTGAATAGCCGTCTCTAACACCCAATGATATTTTACTCCAACTAACTGTGAGTGGATGCTATTCGTAGAAAGCAGGCATGAATGTTTCTGCATACATTAGTGCATTTTACTTCCTGTAATGCATTGTACTGAGACTGACAATTTGATACAGTTAGTTCTAGTCATGAATATAATATAGTAAGCTTAGTTTAAACCCAACTTCACTATTGTAAGCATTAAATCACACTTTTGTTTCCTGATCACCACAGAGTATTACAAGTATTATGGTTAAAAATATTCCTAAATCACGTTGTCACAGTAGTTAGGCAGTCTTAATTTTATCCATGTACACTGCAGTTCAGTACATTTATACTAAGCATTAACATCTTACAATAGCATTAGGCAGGACTACAAAGTTACTTGCAAGCTGGAAAAGCAAAGCTGCTAAACTTGGTGCTTTTTACCACCAAGTTTTAATAATAATCTGTAAAAAATGTACAGTTGATGGATTGTTTAGTCTCAGGCCTGCAGAACGTCAAGAAATTAATATTGTTAGCCAATGTGTATGAAATATTTTTGGTTTTGGGGTAATGAAAGTTGAAAGAAAGTATCCTTTATGCACACTAGAGTGCAAGCATGTTTTAATACTAGCAAAAATAAGTATTCATTACAGCAGTTCAGAAGACGTATGCAAAATGCATTGTGTCATGTAAATATTTTATACTTAGTAGAAATGCAAGTACATTTGCATTATTTTTATTAAAGAGATTTGAAAAAGAGTATTGTATTAAGGAAACACACTGTAATACATTAATAATGAGGACAATGGATATATTTCTCTATATTTTCCATGGCAATGAGTTGTCTCACACTGCAAATTTGAAGTTTCAGTTTTGGTAAATAAGGCCGCAAACAGGTTGTACACTAAAAGGTGTACAATACTTTGGTACATAACAAATCATTCTTGGCTGTTACATGAAAGCTACGTACTAGTACTCTGCCGTACTTATGTTTAAAAAGGCATGTTAGTCCCTGAGCATAGTACAGTAGATTCTTGCATCAGAAGGAAATTGCAGTTATTACAGTTACAACCATTCATATAAAAGAATAAACACTGTAATAATTCAAAACAAAAAAGAGAAATTTGCAATATGTACAAGTTTAAATTCTTGCAAATACAGTAAAGTGGCAGTGGCTGTGATAATAAATATGAAACATACTGTATGAAACAGCTCAAATTATTGAACCTCTGAGTTCTTGTACATTGAGGGAGGAGTTATACAGTTTAATGGCTACAGGTAAGAATGACCTCCTGTGGCATTCTGTGGTCATTTCGATAGAAAGAGTCTTGCACCGAATGAGCTCCTGTGTGTCATCATCGTGTCGTAGAGCGGGCGGGAGTCATTGTCCATAATGGCCTGCAGCTTAGACAGCGCCCTCCTCTTCGACACTGCCGTCAGCGAGTCCAGCTCCACACCCACAACATCACCGGCCTTACGGATCAGTTTGTTGAGTCTGTTGGCGTCTGCCACCCTCAGCCTGCTTCCCCAGCTTGCAACAGCATAGAGGACAGCACTCGCCACCACAGACTCATAGAAGATCCTGAGCATAGTCCGGCAGATGTTGAAGGACCTCAGGCATCTCAGAAAATAGAGATGAGTTTGGCCCTTTCTGTAGAGGGTGTCAGTGTTCTTAGCCCAGTCCAGTTTACTGTGTCCACACTGACCCCCTGATGGACACAGGGGTCACCTTGCCTCGCTCAGGTCCAGCACCAGTTCCTTTGTCTTTGTTACATTGAGCTGCAGATGTTTCAGCTCACACCATGCGGCAAAGTCCTTCACCGTTGCCCTGTACTCATCCTCATCACCCCTGCTGATACATCTAACTATTGCAGACTCATCAGAAAACTTCTGAAGGTGGCAAGTGTCCATGCAGTAGCTGAAGTCCGTGACGTAGAGGGTGAAGAGGAAGGGAGAGAGGACAGTTCCTTGTGGAACTCCAGTGTTGCTGATAACTCTGTCTGACACACTGTGCTGCAGGTGTACATACTGTGGTCTGCCAGTCAAGTAGTCAACAATACAGGACACAAAGGAGGCATCTACTTACATCATTGTCAGCTTAGCACCCAGAAGAGCAGGCCGAATGGTATTAAATGCACTGGAGAAGTCAAAAAACATGACCCTCACAGTGCTGGCTGGCTTGTCCAGGTGAGCGTAGACGCGGGTGAGCAGGTAGATGATGGTGTCCTCAATTCCCAGACAGGGCTCATAGGTGAACTGGAGGGGGTCCAGAAGTGGCTGGACCATGGGCCGGATCTAATCCAAGGCAAGCCTCTCCATTGTCTTCATGATGTGGGATGTCAGTGGTCCTTGACGTCACTCAGTCGTGGCGTCTTCGGAACAGGAACAATGTAGGATGTCTTTCACATCATAGGGACCCTCTGGAGACTCAGGCTCATGTTGAAGACATGTTGTAGTATTCCACAAAGCTTGGTGGCACAGGCAGGTGGACGACATCACATCAGGGCCTGCAGCCTTGTTTGTGTGGAGTCTCTTCAGTTGTCTTCTCACCTGGTCAGCAGTGAGACTCACTGTAGAGGTGGCAGGTGGTGGGGTGGTGGGCTTGTGAAATGGATATCCACAGGGTCCATGGGGCAGGTTATTGGGGTGGGGGTAAGTGGAGTGGGCTGCTGAGGACTGTCAAATCTGTTTAATTCATCTTTATCTGTATAATTTCTGCAGTTAATTGGGTGACAATGAACCAATAAATGCAGAAAGGCTTTACATTGAAGTGTCACTTAACATTTGCATATAGAACAATTTGTCTAAAATTTCTTTAAAATCTTGTGTTCTCAGTTCATGAGACTTTATCAGTCATTGAGTTGACATAACACTACTGGTGGGGCTGGTAATGTGACACTTGACTTGAACTCACTCCAAAACAACTATGGTCAGGTATCATAACAATCTTATTTTTAGTATTTCGTTACATGGTAAAAAATAATGATATTTAAAATATTTTTAATGTCATAATATAGGTATAAATTCCTCAGTGTTCTTTTAATGATCTTTTATAAGCATGTTGACATAAGGAACTATTAATAGTGAGTAATATGAATATAAGGAAACTTTGGTCATATGCAGAGAAAATGTGCAGCTTTTTATATAAGTGGATAATATTTAGTAGAGATAAATGTTAACACCTTGTCAATATATAGCAACATTTCAAAAGTAGAAAAGTTTAAAATTGCATAATAGAGTTCAATTGTATTTCAGTATGTAAAAAGACTACTAAAAGTAATAAGCATAGAAGTATTTTGATATTTAAAATAAAAAACAAAAAGGTTGTTTAAAGAAACATGTAGATGATTCAAAATTGATCAAAAGTGACATAAATAATTAAAAATCAAAAAGTTAAACAACTTAAATTGCAAAAAGATACAAAGAATTAAAAAAATCACAATAAAACAGATTTTTAAAAGCTGCTTGTATTAGTGCATGTATTTATTAAATTAATTTAAATCAATTTAAATTAGGTCTTATTAGATTTTTTTCATGCAAATATGGATATATCCTACACATAGCTCATTTTAAAAACTTCAGCAAAAAAAGAAACCCTGGAAGAGCTGAGGCGCCCTGTACTGGTTCACGACACAGCACACTTCTTTACATGCAAAACTTTAATAATAAAAATTTAATTTTATTAAAATAAAAATTAATACGAAATTAGATTTAATTACAATAAAATTAGAATTCATATGATTGAAGTAGGATGTGTCTAATTGTGCTGAGAACCAGTTAACAGGGCAGCCAGGGATGGGGGAAGGTGTTTTAAGTTAAGGGTGCTGAAATTGTAAGGCCTGAAAGCGGCCAACACTTTGTAAATGACTGTACAGTGTTGACTTACACAATGCAGATACTGCAGATTTAATCGTTATTATGAAGTTAATATTATTATTATTTTTAACAATTGCAATGGTTAAATCAGGGGCACCCACACTTCCCACATCCCTGACCTCAGCTGTAATCCATCCCCACAGGGGCCATCCATTTTGATTTTACCCCTATAACCCCCTACGCCCCCCCCCCCCCCCCCCCCACATACACACAGACTTTGATGGGTAACAACATTGCTAAAGTGAATTGCTTAGAGACATGGCAATTAGCTGAAGTCAGTAAAAGACATTCAATACAACGCATTCGTGACAGCTGAAATATGTTGGCATAACAGAAACATTAACACAATCACTGACAACATCTTTGATATAAACGTGATCAATCAGGCTGCCATTTTCAGTAGTGGCCTCTTTTACAACTTGAGTAAATCCATAATATTCCATGATTTCACTCACTGAATGTGCTACAAAATAGTTTTCATTGAAATCTCCCATGATTATTTTCCCTCCTGAGAAACTGTTCATATAAATGATCAAATCTGTCAGCTTCTTGTGGAAAATCCTCAGCTTGTAGGAGGGAGGTCTGTACAAAACTGCTGCTGTTGTATTTAGATGGGGAACACTGAAGAGCACATATTCGATATTCAGACATGGTACATTTTCAATACTGCAACTAATATGCTCTCTGTAATACACACCAACACCACCATGCTGTTGCTCCTTCAGATCAGCAAAAAGTGCTTCACTTGTATCATATGAAAGACGTCTTGGTTGACTATGAAACATAAATTCAGCAAGTTGCACTTCATTGCTGGGGCTGTGTGATTCTAACCACGTCTCTGTTAAACAAATTATATCGGCCTCCATGTACCTTCTGTCATGTCTTATATCTTCGACGTGACATGTTAGTCCTTGAACATTGTGTAGTAGAATTTTGCATGATGATTGAGATGGTGCTGTTTCTATCACTGGTTCAATGAATGCAGGCATGCTTTGCATCAAAGTGTCAATATCTGCTTTTGAATATATAGCACTTTCTTTGAAATCTTGTATTATGAGTCCTTTCAGAGAGGTTACACGACTTAAAGCCACATATGCTTGTCCTGCAGCAAATATCTTTTTAAGTGAAACAACAGCTTTTTCCACAGTTAGGCCTTGTACTTTGTGAATGGTGCATGCCCAAGCCAATTTCAGAGGGAACTGACGCCGTATGCCACCATTGTTTGTCACTCTCTCTTCTTCAGGTTGGATTGATGTTGCTTTTGTCAGTCCAGGTTTTAAGCCAGGATGTTTTGCTCTTAATGCTTTACCAGCTTTTTCATTGTCAAATGTAACATATATTTTTGATGGAAAATCCAGATCATTGTTGAAACATACTTCATTAACTGTACCAAATGCACCATTTACAAGTCCATCTGAAACATCAATGTTTTTAAGCAGCATTACACGTGCGTTGACACCTATATGCAGTGCCTGAGTCAGACATGTGTTGTGCACTGTGGCATGATGTCCATGTTTCCTTTCCAGACGACCAGTTTTAGCAATCCTCTCAAAATCCTGGGCATGAATGACAGTAGTATCTGAGCACATTCTGTGTAACATACGCCTGTTGTGGTCGTCAACTTCTTCATTAGTTGCATAAATATGGAGATCAGTACTGTCTGCTCCTTCACCTGTTTCACACTGTTTCAACATATTAATATCTTGTTCTGGCAAAACTTCACCTTTTTTGCGTTTCCTTAACCGATTGAGTAACTGTGCAAACTCTGCATCTTTCTGTCTCATAATATCTGTGAGCTCGGCCAAAGCAAAATGATTCTGCCATAGATTCACACCTGTAGGTTCAGTGTACAGAGGTTTTCCCTTTACAGGACCAAGCTGATAAAAGTCTCCAACTGCAATGATTGAAACTTTTCCAAAAGGTGAATAATCCCCTGTTTGTTTGATCTGTCTCAGTCTACCATGAACATAAGCAAGAAGTTTGTGATCGACCATTGAAATTTCATCAATTATTAAAATCTGCAGGTTGCCCAGTTTAGATCTCAGGGAGTTTATTTTATCATCTCCTAGTGGTTGATAAGGTAACTTTATATCTTTTCCAATGGAGAGGCAAGTATGTATTGTTGCAGCATCAATGTTGTAGGCACTAACACCCGTTGGAGCTGTTAATAACACATGTATCTCATCAGGATTATCTGACAAGTGAGACAGGATGCGATATGCTTCATAATGTAATGCCTTAATTAGCATAGACTTTCCAACACCACCAGGACCAGATATAAATACTTGAAAAGGTTCAGGATTTTCACCACGTGTCTTTTGTAAACACCACTGACGAATTTTATAAAATATTTCAGATTGTTTCTCATTAAGTGCACGAATCAAAGTCATTGCTTGCTGCTTTGGCATACAGTGAGGATTATCTTGCCATGTACAGCTTGATTTTGGTAGCAGGTCTGGTATGACATCACTGTGTTCATCCATATCTGTTGTTTGATCCGATCTGCTGGCAACGCACTCTAAACGTTCACCTTCACTCTCTGGACAGATTTCTGCCCATGCATCTTCCATTGGGCCATGCATCTCTAGGTCTTCTTGAGCCTGGTCTATGATGTCAGCTTCTTTTTCAAACATTGCCCTATTTGAATCCACAATCAGTTTAACTGAGCAAAGTTCATCACAAAATTTGACATAACCTGTTTCATAAAATTCCTGATATGTGTTGAAATAGGACGGTTTCAACTGACTTTCCAAATAGTGAGGCAAAAAGAGCTGCAAAATGCTTTGATAATATTTCTCTGGATCCTTTGTGGGTGAAAATCGAGCATACCGAATCACAGCAGCATCAGTGCGTGTTCTTTTCTTCACAAATCCTAATCCTTTGTCCAGTTTTATGCTGTTTGTGGATGAACCTTCAGATTTGGACAATATTCTGTACTCAGATGCAAAGGTTGCCAGACACATTTTAGCAAATTCTTCAGTTTTGGGTCTCCTTTTATATCTGTCAGTAATACTGGTCATCCAGATATTCTGTCTTTCTTCATCACTGCCTTCTGCTTTCTTTTGTATAACATTCAGAGGTTGACTCATTCTGATTGCATGTCCGGTTGGGACAAACTGCACTTTGCGAGATGCTGCTTTCAGTTTCATGTTGGTGAGACGATACACACTTTCCTGAGCTGAAACTTCACGATTGTGCAGGAAAACACTACCAAGTTTTCGCAAGGCCTGTTTTGCATCCACATTTCTTTGTTTTGAAGCCTCTTTTTGAGCACATGACAATAGCAGTCCCATCTCTCTCTCTGCTTTTGAAATGTAGGAGATGATATACACAATACAGGAATATGCATCAACCACAAATTGTATGTCCATATTGGCATTCCAGCAACGTAAGAGGTCTCGATTATACTGATTCACCCACACATCACAAGGTGCTCTCTTTAAAACAACACTGGTTTTCCTTGTCATCCTTAAATAAGCAGCTTCAAATATTTCTTGATTTATACCAAGTGAGGCAAACAAAGCATCTACAGAGTCAAAGCTGACCTCGGTGTTCATCAAAGCTTCCTTTACTTTCTTCACAATTGCCTCTGCTAAATCTTTTTCTATTCGAGGGCTGATTATGTTTGATGAATTATTTTCCTTGTCACAACTCCCATCACTATCCTTTTTAGCATCATCAGTTGTACATCTTGTTATAAATGTTCTGTTACTCGGTGGACGTGGGAAATTGAATCTACAGGTTGTTCCCTTTTTTTTGCATGTTTTTGAATGTCTTTTACTGTGTCGTTGTACACTTAAGACAATTTCATGCATTTCTTTGTCATCCTCTGGTGGCATTTCACATGTTACATAATGATCAACAAATGCTACAACTTCATGATCTTCATCTTTATCAATCTGAGGAGCATTTTCCACCCAGAATAAGCAGTGAGTGTGAGGTGAGCCACGCTGCTGAAATTCAACTCTGTAAAAGTAGTCCACAATTTTACCGATTGGCTGTGCTTCAGACATAATCACATCTTTGAGAAAGCAGTGGAATCGATGGTCAAACATTCTAGCAGCTGTCACTGGGTTGGTCTTCAACAGAGCACATCGTTCTGACCAGTCAAGCTCATCAATTGCTGCTTCTTTTCCCTCTTGTTTCAGGATTGTTTGCAGTAGTTCAGGCCATCGCAGGTCAGCAGAGGAGAATGAACAAAACCATGTAGGAATACCCAGCTGCCTCACCATAGCAAACAAGTCTTTCTGAACACTTTGCCAGAACACAGGGGTGCCTCTTATGGGTTTGAGGAACTTGTAGCCTTCATCATAATTCAAAATCCTCTGTAGTGATTCTTTGTTTGTCAACATTTCTGAGGTAATGTGAGTTTGTCTTTGTGTGTCATGACCTTTCCTCACAGCAATTGATACATTTGATACAATCTGTTGTAACTCTGATAAATACTGACTATAAAATAAATAGTCTAAATTTTTTGCAAATCGTCCATCAGCATTGAGTATTCTTGTATTCAAATATCTACACAATGTCAGTTTTTCTGGCCTGTTATCATGAAAAGTGCCTGTGCCTTTTGGAAAAAGAACTGGAAAACACTTAGCCTCATTAGATTCATCAGTTAGAAGCGTCACTGGGTTATTGGTTTCTCCAGGTGCCAGAGACATTATTTGATCAAAGTGTTGATCTAAAACCTCCTGAGCTATATCCACAGGTTGTAGGCATGTATCCATAAACATACCATGCTGTTGTCTGTCATGTAGAGTTTCATCAATGTTCTCATCTTCAAAATTGTTGTCTGTGCTGTCTTCATTGACATGTTCCTCACATTCATCATTGTGCTCTTCAGCTTTACTTTAATCCAATCATTGTTAAATTGCACATCATTGTAGAATTTGTTATGCTCTTTGAGGTACATCAAAGCATTCTTAATGTTTTCTGGCTGCACAAATTCATATTCATAGTGCCCTTTATATGTTAATTTCCTTTTTAGTTTCACTCGAATCATGAGATCAGCATTTTCTGATCTTGGTAAAACTTGGGTTACATCTGTAATGTTAGATGGTACACACGTTACAGGACCATGAACACCATTTTGCCCTCCTTTTGGCAAACACACAAGTCTCATGAATGGAATATGCATCCCAACTAAATGTTGTTCTAGAGAATTTAATCTGTGTAACTCAGGAGGAATTGGCTCTAGTGAAAGATGGTTTGCAACACTGTCTTCTGGCATTTTACCACCTAGAATCTTTCTTTGGCATGTGTAGCAAATCCAGAGTGATCCTGCAGGGCCAGTTTTCTTTGTGCAGTCAGCTGTGCAGGTGTCATTGCATGTATGTAAATAGGTATCTGTAATACACTTTTGTGCCACTGACGTAATGTGGGGTCTTTTGAGAAAATCTTCTTTTTTACATTTTAGCACTTGCTTCTTGAACAGTATTCGATGACACACTGAACACACATATTCAGGTCCTGTTCTTATCTTCTGTCTGAATTGTTCAGTAACATGTTCTATTTCTTTCCTTCGTTTTACTTCATTATTCCGTCTTTCTACATTTCTGACTTTAGTGGCATTAGCATAACAGCTGTCTGTTTTATACCTGTCCACACTGCTTTGTTTCTTAGCTGCCTGGTACTCAGGGTCTGTATGGTACGCTTCAAAACTTCGGTGTTTCTTAGCTGCTTGGTACTCAGGGTCTGTATGGTATGCTTCAAAACTTTGGTGTTTTTTAACTGCTTGGTACTCAGGGTCTGTATGGTATGCTTCAAAACTTCGGTGTTTCTTAACTGCTTGGTACTCAGGGTCTGTATGGTATGCTTCAAAACTTCGGTGTTTCTTAGCTGCCTGGTACTCAGGGTCTGTATGGTACGCTTCAAAACTTCGGTGTTTCTTAACTGCTTGGTACTCAGGGTCTGTATGATATGCTTCAAAACTTCGGTGTTTCTTAACTGCTTGGTACTCAGGGTCTGTATGGTACGCTTCAAAACTGTGCTTTTTAACAGCTTCCCTGTGACATTCATTTGTGGCATATTTGCAGATACTCAGTTCTTTCACATGTTCTCTGTGTTCCAGGTTTGTGGAATACTTGCTTACACTCAGTTCTTTGACGCGTTCTCTGTGTTCTAGGTCTGTAGCATACTTGTTGATGCTCAGGTTTTTCTTCTGTTGCCTATACTGCTCATTTGTTCTGTATTCATCAGCACTCCTTTTCATGACATAGCTTCTGTAAATGTCATCCTCATAGTATCGTTTTAAGCTTCTCTGAACTTCTTCCTTCTTTTTCTGTTCATTTGACTCGTATTGTTTTTTCCGTCTTGCAAATTCGTGACGGGTTGAAGCGGTTGGGCATGTGTAGTTGCGGTACTGTGAGCACAGACTAGCACAGGTTTCTGTACCATTCCACTTGACACATGTGACCACTTCATAATGGCACTGATTACAGTGTTTCAGGTAAATTCCTGCTCCCTGATCATAACGTTGTGGACTATGATGGCATGTTGAGTATTTCAGCCATTTATTCTCAGTGTAGGTAAATATATCCACACCCAGCAGATCAGCAGAAGCTTGCATTTCCACTTCAGTAGCCCAGGTTCCCACGTATTTCATCCGTGAAGTAGCTACATAATTGGCTACAGAGCAGTACTGCTGTCAGATACAGCTCACATACCTGGACTCACTTTGTATCATATGTTTAACGACAGCCCGTCTGCTTCTCGCGTGTTCTTTCTCACTTCCACTTACCGCAAAGGCTAAAGATCGGAAAAAGCAGTTTCCATCCCCAGCTATAGTTTGTGTTTCGCAAGGTTCTCCTATTGAAACCGCGCCTGTAACGTCTACATGACCATGTTCAACATACACAATGCCGTGTCGTACACAAAGGCTTTTCTGCTGCTGCGCTGTTAAAGGACTGAACCGGAAACTTTCACTTTGCGTTTCTCCGATCAACACAACGTCGCTGACGAGCGGCTCCGCGCTGCGGCTGTACCGTTCAGCTCGATCATCTGCCGAGACTTCACTTTCATTATTTACAACAGACACACCTTCAGCATCAGGTGCTCTCCGTTTACCCTTCACTGCGTCACTGTACAGGAACTGCCCCCTGGACCGCTTTACACCGCGCTGTGCAACGTCACCCACCTGAATGGTAACGTGGTTTAGGAGAGTTTAGGTATGCTACTAAACTCGTACCTGAATCTCCATCCTCCTCCTCACCGTGTGCGTTTCGTGCGTGCGAGTCAATAAGCACAAACCACGAGCCCTGCTTGATGATAGCACATGTATTGACATTCACAGTAAACAAACAAGCATCAAACTGCGACAGCACTCTTATTACAGCTTCATCATGTGACATATACACACCCTGCATTTCCCCATATTCACCAACTCCAAACAGCCCCACAAACATGTCATCACTATAGTGCAGTTCAAACCTGTGACCATGCAGTGAAAGCTCTGTAGGCAAGTCTCTAACTAACAGGTAACCTGACGCATCATGAATTACACCTGCATCTCTAATGCTACTGTAGCGTCGGTCTCCATTCAGCAGCACGTCATCCAGGTCTCTCGTGGTCCAGCTCAGCACGTTCTTCACTCTTGACATCATAACGGCTGTGACACTGTTAGCGACACATTGTTTATTCGCATTAACACCAAACCTTGGATGTCCTTGATGGAAGGAGCCTCTCACAGTAGGTTCCTGAGGAAATTCAACAGACAGATGACATGCATTATGTACATTTTCATTGATATTGCCAAGGTCATTGTCAATCGCTCTGCCAATCGCTTTGCCAATCGCTCTGCCAATCGCTTTGCCAATCGCTCTGCCAAACTCATTGCCAAACTCATTGCCAAACTCATTGCCAAACTCATTGCCAAACTCATTGCCAGAATTCAAAGTCCGAAGACTCTGAGTCAGTTGCTTTTCTGGGGAGGGGGGTATGTCAGTCAAGGCCTTTTGATTATGGGGCTGAAGCCTAACCCCGTCAGTCTCAGAGGACATGTGCTTTTCTGGGGAGGGGGGTATGTCAGTCAAGGCCTTTTGGTTATGGGGCTGAAACCTAACCCCGTCAGTCTCAGAGGACATGTGCTTTTCTGGGGAGGGGGGTATGTCAGTCAAGGCCTTTTGGTTATGGGGCTGAAGCCTAACCCCGTCAGTCTCAGAGGACATGTGCTGTTTTGGGGAGGGGGGTATGTCAGTCAAGGCCTTTTGGTTATGGGGCTGAAACCTAACCCCGTCAGTCTCAGAGGACATGTGCTTTTTTGGGGAGGGGGGTATGTCAGTCAAGGCCTTTTGGTTATGGGGCTGAAGCCTAACCCCGTCAGTCTCAGAGGACATGTGCTGTTTTGGGGAGGGGGGTATGTCAGTCAAGGCCTTTTGGTTATGGGGCTGAAGCCTAACCCCGTCAGTCTCAGAGGACACGTGCTTTTTTGGGGAGGGGGGTATGTCAGTCAAGGCCTTTTGGTTATGGGGCTGAAGCCTAACCCCGTCAGTCTCAGAGGACATGTGCTTTTTTGGGGAGGGGGGTATGTCAGTCAAGGCCTTTTGATTATGGGGCTGAAGCCTAACCCCGTCAGTCTCAGATGTGGCAGCTACAGTAACAACCTGCCATGCAGGTGGGCTGTGGCTCTCTGGAACAACGTCAGTCAGAGCCTTTTCGTCATGGGGAGGCATAACCCCGTCAGTCAGAGCCACAACCACATCAGCATCCCCTCCATGCCGATCTGCCTTCCTCTTCTTGGCTGCTGCCGAGCGCCGGGACGCCTTGGTACGGGGCATCTGAAAATACACACATCATGAAATCTTAGGTCTTCCTTTTCAATACGTTCAGTGATCATATATCTACAGCTAGTGAATTACAGGAAAGTAACCAAATCTAAAAATAGTTTATTTGGTACACTAAAAGATACTACATTCCAGTCTATTATCCAATTCAAGGAAAAGCAAAGATTAATACCTAAAAGTTTTAGTATGACACCTAGATATCAACTTTAGTACTTATATGCAAGTGTGTGTGTGTGAGATCTCTTCAGTGATGCTGCACAGCTTTCTCCAACACATCATCCTTGTGTCTTGCTTAGAACAGCAGCATCAGCAACAACTTCCAATTTTCACCTGTTGTACTTTTACATAGTCAATAACAGTGATGTGATAACAGTGATGTGATGACAATGATGGTAGTCATTTTGCATTTGATCATACCACACAGTCAAAACCACGTTTCTGAGGTTCCTTAAAAAGCATAGGTGCTACGACACTTTTTCAGTTAAGTAACACAACTGCACAGTCCATCTATGGCTAGTTACGTCCTGCTTAAATGAATATGAATTATGAAAATGTGCACAAACTGTTTAACAAGTTTCAGACCAAATAATATTCTGCAACTTACACCAAGTGATTCTAATGTCATAACAGTCAGTATGCACTTCAGCACTGCTCATTAACCCCGCTGCAGTGGATCCACCGCCCTGCAGCATATAAACTGTTCTTGGTACCATTACGTCTTGCTCATCAGCTGCTTATCAATGCGCATTAGACATGTCAACTGGAGATTAAATAAAACTGTTTAGGACAGTTAATCTACATGAATTAGATCAAGAAATACTGCCTTTCAGTGGGAAAAAATCTTTTGACAATATTCAGCGTTCAACATTCAACCAGCTTTGAGAGGTATTCCCAGAAAGTGTAGGTCATGTTTCTAAAAAGTAAAGAATTAACAAAGTGAAAAGATTAACTGGAGAGAAAATATAAAGTAAATTCCCCAGATCTCTTCAAACCACAGAAAGAAAGTAGTTTGTTTTTTCATGAATATGGATGGAAAAACTTATGCATTGAACTACATAATTATTCTATGACTTATTTAATTCTATATACTTCACACTGGACAAAAAAAAAAACATACCTTCAACAACTTCTTTCCAACCGATGCACATTCCATCCACAGGCAATGTCGCCGCACATACAGATAAACACACACACAAAACAAAGCAATAAGCCACAGTCAACGCTATTATGATTACGATATTACCCAGCATTAAACTTTACAGGTAACATCTACAAAATAAAACAAAATACCGTAAACAGTGCATGGTGTGGTAATTTTTTATGCTATTCTCGACTCGGGTCAAATAGAGAATTTAAGTCAAGTGTGGCCATGACCCGCACAGCTCCACGGCCCCAGCTCCCTGCAGCTGCACTAAAAAACCATCACAAACCAGCGAGGAACTACAAAAAACCAAGGGAACTAATATTCCTCACAAACCGCTGTGGAAAAGGTCAGGAAGCGCACTTCCGCTCCGGCTCTTTACGCTGTAGCCGCTACGCTAAGCTAACGCGCGTGCACGACTCCTCCCACCACAGTTCGGGCTCGGTTCTAGCGACCGGCTACTTGAGCCCACCCGTTTAGAGCATGAGGACCCCTATCTGAGCTCAAACCCACATGGCTGGTGTTGAAGTGAGATATACAGCTATGACCAACTGTTCTGTGGGGCTTTGGGCCGAACCCAAGGCAGGCAGGCTGTTCAGTTACGAGTAAAACCCACCGCAGTTCGGGCTCGGTTCTAGCGACCGGCTACTTGAACCCACCCGTTTAGAGGATAAAGACCATGCGGGGTCACTGACCGACTGAATTGAGCGTGTTTTGGGGCGAGTGGCCGTTGCTTTGTGTAGCTTCCTCGACCGTTTCGCGGTTCTGATTTGGTGCTACAGCAGATGGAAAGAGAATCGGGCGGCGGCCCTGAGAGCGTTTAGCTAGACGGGGTGAAGCGGCCATTTTCTCACTGAACACCGCTACAGGTTTATCAGCACTGAAAATAATCCAGCGGCATCTCCTTAATAAAACTCACATCGGGAACACTTCATACCCACCCACACTTCAATATTACTGGCAGGAATCTGAAAACACAGGTATTGAAACAAACCTTTCTTTCGATTCCTCTCACTTCGCCCAGAAACGCGGCTTGGTGTGAAAATCAAGCGATTTCCGATGCTGCGCAGGAAATGCTCACATCTCTCATTTACAATCATTTCAAAATAAAAGCCCGACTGAGTAATTGACTCTTCTGTAACTTCAAACGGCCTCATTCACCAAACGCTATGAAATTTCTGCTTAAAAACCACTCGCGCAATTTTCTGACCTTCACTATTCTATAAAAAGACTCGGCTTTATGCAGAATTAAAGATACATGGCTTCAGTAAAAAAGTATGCGTGTTATTTATTAAACCTGTTAGAAATTGGTAAATGTAACATCTCCACAACAATCACTTGTACACCTCTAGAAATAAATCAATAATGTATTCACACTTTTCACCAAAAAGACAAAGACATTTCCAACCACATTAAACAGAAAAGAATATCTTTATGAACTTATATTGCTGTATTGAAATATAAAATCACATTTATAAATTAAACCTTAAATTATTGGCCAATGGGGGGCGCTACAGCACCTATACAAACCTTAAAATAATGCTAAAACACATTTTTGTTCTAACGTTTGATCAGAGTGACATAGAGACAAAATTACTGTTTCTACTTACCCCTTGAGACTGAACAAATACATCACTTTGTTTTTAAGCTAATTTGCATAATGTGAAAAACATATTCTTGTGAACCAGTCTCAACATTTTTCGGCAATTTTCATCAATGTGGTATCAAAAGATTCAGAAGAGACTGGTCCCCAATAATTATCAAAAAAACTTTGACATTTCTAAAAATTATGGCCACCATAAGCCAACAAACCCTTCTGGGGTAGAACATAATTGACTTAAAGGACCAGAACTTATAAAAGCTTTTTCTGATTCTCACAAAACTTCATGAACATTGCTAAGAGCATGTATGGGTCATCATGCACCCCTCAACATAAACATGGAAATTCCTCCAGTTTGCCATATGGGAGACACAATTCCAAATGTTATGATTTTTTGACACATTTTTGCGGTAACTTCAGATGAAAGTGGCCTAGACATGAAATTCTTTTCTGGACTTATTCTCTGGGACATTCTTAACATGACTGACCACAAAAAATTTCCATTTCTTCTTCATATGTTTAGCTAATTTCCATGATGTGCAAAACCTTCTTTTGCAAACAAGTCTCTGAGTTCTTCACTGATCCTCATAAAACAAGTGTCACATTATTCAGAAGAGAGGACTGTATAATAATTATCAAAAACATTTGAATATTCTAAATCAATATGGCCGCCACAAGCGAACAAACCCTTCTGGACTGCAGACAAACTAAAACAGCTAAAACTCAGCAGTGCTAATTCTCTCATTCTCATGGACAATCTTGACAAATTGTGGACTTTTCATAAACCCAGTCTTGCCTTGCTTGTTTCCTTTCTATGAACAACTTTTGCACATAGTGGTCAGTTAGGGCAAACCTGTGCAAAAGGTACAATGTGAGAAATGCTGCCATTAGTCAGGTAGTTCTGACGTCTATGTTGCAAACTTCTTGGATGTTTTACAAACCAGTGTAGCTCAGTACATATGAATGGAAACTTGTAGGTAAAGACCTCTGCTTGCTGTTTATGGCAAATGAAGGCCTTTTCATGATCTGAGCTCCCTTCAGTTCTATTCACTCTGCCTGCGAACTAACAGCTTGAGGCCTTTTTACGCCTGATGGGCTAAACTGCTGAGGGGCTGGTACTGCTTGTGTGTGCTTGAACCCGCTAATCGCCGCTTGCGGCTATATTTCTTCTTCTTCTTCTTATTATTATTATTATTAGGGTTCAAGCACGAAGTGCAAGAACCCTATTGTTTTTGTCAAGATTTTTCTTATTATTATTATTATTCTTTTTCTGCCCTGAAACGGAACGCACAGCTTAAACCGTAAGTCCTACAGACTTGAAACTTGGTCTACTGGTAGTAGTCCCTCCCGCTACTCAGGCGCAAGAAACCAGCCCAGTCGGCCACAAGGGGGCGCTATAGCGAAGGTCAACGCGTTTGGGCCTATAGTTCCTAAACCAGATTTTTGCCAGACATGGCACATTTTTTTCTAGGTTCCTTGGGTCCAAATAAACCACTTTCCTATTTGGACCGTTTAGCTCCGCCCACTTAGATTTTTCGCAATACTGCGAAATATGCGAAACCTACTTTTGCAAACTAGTCTGCCAATTTTCGCCCAATCCTCATGTGTTTGGTCTCAAAAAATTCAGAAGAGCCTCAGGATCAAAAATTATCAAAAACATTTTGAGTTTTCCATACAAGATGGCTGCCATATGCAAATGAACACGTCTGGATAAATTCAAATTAATTCAGAATTAATTGAAAAATCTGTAACTCAAGAATCGTTCAGCCAAAAAATTTCAAACTTGAGAGGCCATGTTCCGAGATCATTCTGAGCTAGCCATTTAATTTTTATGTGCATATGTAATTAGGGGGCGGAGCAATAAAAACAGGGCATTTTCTCAGCATCTGTACATCCCATCAAGTTGAAACTTTGCAAGCAGCATCTTATGGCGACAGTACAAGTCGTAATTTAAGCACAATTAGATACATCAAAATTTGCGGCCGCCATCGGCCAATAAGCATTCAGCAAGCCTTTTGACAGGCTTACCATTGACTGATGATCATGAACCTTTACAGGTATCTATATCTCACCTTTTTCTAATAATCTACCAAGTTTCAAAATATTTGGCCACTGGGTGGCGCTATTCAAGAAATTCTCATTTTATTACATGTTATTACAATATAATTACAAATTTCACCTATACTCACATTAAGCGCATCATGGCAAACAATGTGGCCTATACATGTTTATTAAAAAAGTGCATAGTTTTTTAGTAGTCGAAACCTGTTTGAAAATGCTCTTTTTCGAACTAGTCTCTGGACTTTGATCCAAACTTTTCAAATTTGGTCTAGAATGATTCTGGGGCCTCTCTAGGTAAATAATTATCAAAAGAATTTTGACTTTTTGACTCAGGGTCATGTGGATCAGTCACCTAATTACTGCAGTAATGGCATTTCTAACTTGATTTACTGTAACTCAAAGACCACTGGCCAAATCACCTCGAAACTTTAAGCATCATTCCACACTGAGACTCTAAGGGTGCATGCGACTTTTTGTCCCGATTGGCCTTTAGGAGGCACTTCAGCACTCAAAAAATTTTCAAAAACAAATAAATTGCCATTACAATGTTATTGCAAGGTTGATCAACAAACAATTGGTGCCATATGACTCAGTTCACTCAGCTGAACAACTTTCTAATTGCATGTCATGTCAAAAATTGTACGGCTTGTCTGGTATTCTGTCTTATTTGTTCAAAGATTTCACTAGACAAAGGCTCATTATACAAAGGTCAAAAGGTCATTCTGACCAAAACCTGGTGAACGTCTATGGTTTTAGTCCGTGGTCAATACTGATATCATATTTAGGCCTTTTGACTGATTCTGACCCGGTTTCACTGAGCTGCTCTACACCTAAAGGGCCCATTATGACTGCATTAGGCCTCACTATGGCCTACATCAAGTCAATGGGTTAAATACTGAACCAGTCCACTGTGCAAGTGGTACTATGTGAGAAATGCTGCCAATGGTCATGTAGTTCTGACATCTATGTTCTATAAACCAGTGTAGCTCAGTACATATGAATGGAAACTTATAATGTGGGTAAAGACCTCTGCTTGCTGTTTATGGCAAATGAAGGCCTTTTCATGATCTGAGCTCCCTTCAGTTCTATTCACTCTGCCTGCGAACAAACAGCTTGAGGCCTTTTTACGCCTGATGGACTAAACTGCTGAAGGGCTGGTACTGCTTGTGTGTGCTTGAACCCGCTCATCGCCGCTTGCGGCTATATTTAGGGTTCAAGCACGCAGTGCAGGAACCCTATTGTTTTTGCTCGGATTCTTCTTCTTCTTCTTCTTCTTCTTCTTCTTCTTCTTCTTCTTCTTCTTCTTCTTCTTCTTCTTCTTCTTCTTCTTCTTCTTCTTCTTCTTCTTCTTCTTCTTCTTCTTCTTCTTCTTCTTCTTCTTCTTCTTCTTCTTCTTCTTCTTCTTCTTCTTCTTCTTTTTCTTCTTTTTCTTTTTCTTCTTTTTCTTCTTCTTCTTCTTTTTCTCCTACAAAACTGGTTGTGGAGCAGAGACTGTAAGTGGTAGAGACACCAATCTTGGTGGGTAGGTGTAGTTTGTGTGCATCTCGCCAGGGACAAGAAATGACCCCGATTGGCCAAAGGATGGCGCTATAGAGCAGCAAAACACGTTTTGCTCCATAACTCCTACACCATGAAGTCTAGAGTGAAAATTCTTTTTTTTGTCTGATTCCTTGCATCAAGCCAAACAACTTTGCCATTTGGACCATTTAGCTCCGCCCACTTAGATTTTTTGCTAATTTGCATAATATGCAAAACCTACTTTTGCAAACTAGTTCAAGGGTTTTCAAGCAATCCTCATGTGTCTGATATCAAAACGTTCAGAAGAGTCTGCTCATCAATAGTTATTAACAATATGTTGACTTCAATGAACAAGATGGCTGCCATATGCTAATTAACACTTCTGACATAGATCATAATTAATTTAAAACTCTATATGTGGAGAATGCTTCTGCCTTTTACATTGAAACTTGACATGCACATTTGGGACCAGATTCTGTGGTTGCTTATCAATTTTGGTGTGCATATGTCATTAGGGGGCGGGGCCATTGCTCATTAACTGTTTCTCAGCATCCGTGCATCCGATTGAGCTGAAACTTGGCAAGTAGGAGCTACTGGACAGAGTATAAGTGGATCTTGAAGGACAATTTGAGAGATTGGAATTTAAGGCCGCCATCAGCCAATCAGGTTTCAGAAGGCTTTTGACAGACTTAACAATGACCAATCATCATGAAACTTGAATGTTGGCTCTAGGTTGCCACTTCCTAACAACCACTCAAGTGTCAACGGATTTGGCCACTGGGGGGCGCTATTCACAAAATTATCATGTTATTACATGTTATTACAATACTATTACAATTTTCACCTAGTGTCGAATGTACTGCATCATGACAAGCTATTTTGCCAATATATGTTTGTTAAAAAAGTGCATAGTTTTTATGTAGTCGATAACTGTTTGAAAACCCTCCTTTTCAAACTAGTCTCTGGATTTTAATCCAAACTTTTCAAATTTGGTCTAGAATGATTCTGGGGCCTCTCTAGGTAAATAATTATTAAAAACATTTGGACTTTTCTACTCTGGGTCATGTGGATCAGTCAACAAATTACTGGGGTCATGCTATTTGTAGCTCGATTTGCTATAACTCAACAGTCATTGGCCAGATCATCTGAAAATGTGAAACATGTTAAAATACTGAGAGTCTTAGGGTGTGTGCTACGTTTGGTCCAGATTGGCCTTTAAATGTCACTTCAGCACTCAAAAACACTTAATAAACAACTAAATTGTTATTACAATGTTATTACAAGGTTGATCAATGCACACTTGGAGCCATATGACTCAGTTCACTCACCTGAAAAACTTTCTGATTGCATATCATGTCAAAAATTGTACGGCTTGTCTGGTATTCTGTCTTATTTGTTCAAAGATTTCACTATACAAAGGCTCATTATACAAAGGTCAAAAGGTCATTCTGACCAAAACCTGCTGAACGTCTATGGTTTTAGTCTGTGATCAATGCTGATATCATATTGAGGCCTTTTGACTAATTCTGACCCAGTTTCACTGAGCTGCTCTACACCTAAAGGGCCCATTGTGACTGCATTAGGCTTCACTATGGCCTACATCAAGTCAATGGCTTAAAAACTGAACCAGTCCACTGTGCAAGTGGTACTATGTGAGAAATGCTGCCAATGGTCAGGTAGTTCTGACATCTATGTTCTACAAACCAGTGTAGCTCAGTACATATGAATGGAAATTTATAATGTGTATGAAGACCTCTGCTTGCTGTTTATAGCAAATGAAGGCCTTTTCATGATCTGAGCTCCTTTCAGTTCTATTCACTCTGCCTGCGAACAAACAGCTTGAGGCCTTTTTACGGCTGATGGGCTAAACCTGCTGAAGGTCTGGTTCTGCTTGTATGTGCTTGAACCCGCTCATCGCCGCTTGCGGCTATATTTATTATTATTATTCTTTTTCCCATTTTGGTGTCTACAAATGATCCTACAGCCTAAACCGTAAAACCTAGACATACCAAACTTGCTACAACAGGTCCTTAGGTCAAAAGGACCACACTCACTTATAGGGACTCACATTGGCCTGATGGTGGCGCTATAGCAGAATTTTTACGTTTTATGCCATAACTCCCACACCTAGTAGGTCCTAGACAAAAAATTCAACTTCTGCTACATTCTTTGGCTCAAGCCACACCAAACTGCTATTTCCGATTTTATTTCCGCCCACTTAGATTTTTTGCTAATTTGCATAATATGCAAAACCTACTTTCGCCAACTAGTCCTAGGTCTTTCAACCCATCCTGTTGATCTTGGTGTCAAATTACTCAGAAGAGTCTGGACATCAATAATCATTACACAAATGTTGACATTCCTCAATGGCAGACTTTTCACATGTCAATCAACAGCTCAGAGGCGGAGCTTCTTTTTACTTCAACAGCCATATCTCCACAATGCTTGCTTCGTTTTGCATGCCACTTGATAGCTTGATAGTACACATGATTTTGAGGTCACAGGACAAAGCTGGCCAACATTGGACAATAGGGGGCGCTATAACATGGAAAAAATTGTTTCTCAGCAACCATAAGGCACATCAAGCCAAAACTTCATATGGTGCATCAGTGACCTAATGTAACTCAGGACACACAGTGATGACGTCATACCGCAAACAACATGGCCACCACAAGCCAATTAATTGCCATTGGCCATTTGACACCCTTATCGTTAACCAATCCACACCAAAATTGGTAGGTGCACTCATATATACACCCTCTAACACATATTAAGACGACAAGTTGGTCGGCCACCAGGGGGCGTAGTTCAAAAACAGCACAGACACCAAACGTCATACGGACGAAATTCTTTTTTCCCCTCATAAAGGGTCTTGCCATGTACAAAAAAGCCTCAAGAACACATAGGCTCCGCCCCTTCCCTTTTGAGAATTTGCATGATATGCAAAAACATGCGCATTATTGAGCGCAAACTACTCCTAGGTTTTTTATCATACCGACAGATATTTGGTATCCACACGTTCACAAGAGTCTGAAGTTTAATAATTATTAAAAAAAAGTTGACATTTCCACATTACGAGTTGCCAGCAGCCAATCAAATGTAAGGTACCTAAATTCCACCGCAAATTCTGAACAAATCTAGCTCTAACTCATAAATGCTTTGGCCGATTGCCACCACACACGGCACACTTGTTACCCATGTGCCTCAGAGCTACTCTACCAATTTTGGTGTCCATGAGTTACTAGGGGGCGCTATAGCATCAAAAGAACAGTTTGACTTTGCAATTCATTCAGCTGTTTGGGCCTTTACTTCATTGTAGCTTCTGGACAGGCACTGGAACAACACACACACACACACACACACACACACACACACACACACACACACACACACACACACCCTACAGAACTACATCTCACCATGTGACTCCTTTCTATCAATTGAATCAGTTTGACCTTGCAAGTTATTCAGCTGGTTTGGGCCTTTACTACCTTGTAGGCCTCTTAACTTGAAACTACCATGAATAAATAGACTTTGTGTATTTTTATTGATGTTGATTACAATTATTTTAGGCCTTTACTAGTATTTAGACATGCACACTCAGACACACACACACAGGCCTACCTCTATGCTTCATATATACAATTCTCTAGCCATTTCACATACTACACTAATCTCAGCATGTGATGTTTTACTTCTATGATCTGAATCGTTTTTCCATTACAATGTTTTGTGACCTTTTGGCCCTTTGTGCCTCATAAGGCAGTTAAATGGACACTGACACTTAAGAGCATGCTTCATGTATTCAAATCAAAGGTTAATTTATAATTATTCACTATATGGCCCCTGGGCCTTTAGGGGCTCCATGGTTGCCTTAGCGTGCTTGAACCCGCAATCGCCGCTTGCGGCTATATTTATTACTTATTATTACTTATTAGAGGGGTTGGGTAAATTACTTTGAACAAGTTAGATTCTGGATTTCCCTCACATGCTGGTTTGCATCATCATTCTCCAAATTTATGTCAGCAAAGCATCGATTTACAAACCTTGAACCTGTCTTGCATGTGGCCCTGTTAATTAGTTAATTATATAGTGTTATATAGTAAAATGTTACAGTATAATTATACTAGTCATTATGTACAACAAGTTAGTGTCTAACTTTAAATATAGTATTTTATTAGATTGAACTGGAAATGTGCTGCTGTGCTTCATGTGTCCATTTGCCCTGCATAGTGGTGAGAGTTTAAAAAAGGCTAATATCAATTGTCCGTCGGCCTATTTGGCTGTAAAGAAATCAGTGTCATCCATAAAAATGTCTGCACTAACTAGGGCAGAGTTCTTTCCATTAACACATCAAAACTAAAAGTTAAATGCAAGTTTAAGTTCTAAATGAGGAGTTACTGTTTTTCAAGAAATGGTAAAATGTCTATTTCCTTAACTATATACTAACATTTATAAAGTGTCTGCGTCAGTAATCTATTGATTCTTGTTCTTGCGTTGCATATTTACTAAACTGTTGGTTTGCTCGCAGTAAATGGAATTTCTCTCACACTCAGTATTGAGTGACATTGTTGCTGTGATTGAAAAGTTTTTGGTGCTGATGTGCTTTATTACATTTTTTTTTTTTTGTTTTTTTTTGTTTTTTTGTTTTTTTTGTTTCAGAGAGTCAAAGTGAAATTTATAGTTTGTTTGGTGGTGCTCACAATGTCTGTGAAAGACACATACTGACACACTGCCATATTTCTTCTTAAGAAAAAAGTAAGTGGTTTCAATGTTTAAACCAGTTTTTCAGTGGCTGTAATATCAAAGATTATTTGTATCACTGTGTTGAATATCCATGCTTGAGAGCTATGGTGAAGACAGCTTGCAGCTCTAAATGGTGCTAAATAGAGCTCTAAACACAGCTTCAAACCTTTGTTGCCTGTTAATTTAAATGTGCAAAATACTTGTGTGGGGTCCCAGCTTTAAAATACAGGAAGACCACTTTTACAAACCCTGATATCCATATAGTGTGCAGTCTTTCACAGCTGCTGTTAGATCATTTGGTCTCTGAACAGAGAACATATTTCAGTACATGCCATACATATATTTACTCTCTGTATATTTATTAATAGTGCAATAAATGAATGTGGTAATTTGCTACTTTCTATGAGAATATGTTCACCAGATTTTTCCCACAATTACCACTCCATAGTCAGTTAGAGTTTGAGTAAATGTTAGTCCAGGTTGTTATCGGGGTAGAGAACATTAGAGAGATATGCTATATGGACAAAAGTAGACTCCTATAGGAGATTTTATGACATCCCATTCTAAATCCATTAATATGGGAGTTGGTCATGTTTCCACTCTTCTGCAAAGGCTTTTGAGGTGTGTCTTTGGGAATTTTAGCCCAATTATTTAGAAAAGAATTTGTGATGCATTGCATGTGAATTAACATTTATTTTTGCTAAATCGGGAAACCTGGTGCTTGCATACCTGTACACATTGTAACTTTATCTACATGTTGTTTAGTTCTATGTTTAAGTTTTGCTGCACTTGGTAAATTAAAGTTGTTCTTACTTAATTCTTTGTTCACTCTTTTTCTCACTCACTCACTCACTCACTCACTCACTCACTCACTCACTCACTCACTCTCTCACACACACACACACACACACACACACACACATACACACACACACAGCTGGCGGGCATAACAAAATCTGTAATTATAATAAATCACGTGTCAAAATATGCTTCCCTGAACAAATCAATATCAGCACTTACAAATATTTCCTAAGTGCATGTTTGATTACATAAGTTAAAAAAAAGAGTATCTGTCCTATTTTAATTGGATTAAATACAGTGCAGTATGTTAATATTTTATATTAAAATGTTTATTAACCATTATTCATGATTTTGTTAACATTTTTTAAAATTGTCCCTATTTGGACTAGGCAGGTTAATGATGTGTTGTGACATTGTATATTGTGAAGACTTGTGCTCACAAGTGTGCATGTATGTGGGTGTTTCATGGCACGGATGGGTTAAATGCGGAGGTCAAATTCCAGTGTGCAAAGCACAGTTAGGAAATATTACGTTTTTGCCATATCGCCCACCACCAGATTCCATATGAAGCTATTTTACTTGCAAACAGTGAGTACTACTTAGTAATACTTTAATAATAGCAATGACTCAATAGTGAGTCAGTACTTAACACCCAAATACCGCAACTTGCAAATGCTTTTGGTAACCATCTGTCAATCTTTCTGTTCTTGTTTTAGTATACCCACTCATTTTTGCAGAGTGCTTATAGTTCTGTGATATTCTTGGGTCGTCTTGGTCGCACAATGTTTAAAGAGTGACTACACCCAACTATTTTCAGCTAACTCGACCCCTGGCTCAAATTTGAGAAATACTCCAAAATAAGAGGGGCTTGTTGGAAGGGGCATTGCAGTGGTTTTGCGGGCTTGGAGGTGGGGTTGCGAGGAAAACCAGACTGGCTGACCTGCTACATTTAGCTACCAGAAAATATGAGTGTGACATAATGAAACAGCGCTTTTGCAACTTTGAGGGCTTATGAGGATTTTCTCCACTATGTCTTTGACGGCCGAGTTTATGATTAGGTTGTGTGTTTTGAGCCTCACCAGTATGTGCCATTGACGTGGGCTGCCAAAAAGTTGGTGTAAAGCCAACAGCGTGTGGAAGAGGCATCCCGAATGGTAGAACAGTCCCTAAAACCATGACTCCTTAATGTCTGTGAAGCAGGTCCATATTTGATATAATGTACTGAATTATGAATTAATAAAGTTTTGTTCATTTTGACTTTAAGCCATGAAAATATACGTCTGTTAGGCCATTAGGGTAACATTTATTTTTAGACAGGTACACTTGTGGGCACTGTACAAACCTCTCACTTGTTGACATTTACAGTAGGGTGGTTGCCGAGGTAAGTTAATAAGTTATTGCAGAAAAAAAGCTAACCCAACAGTTACCCACTGGCCACCCCACTACCTCAAAGCATAGTAGGTCCATCACCAAATATAACAGTTGGAAAGTTTTTGTTTGGTTTAGTTTTTTCTTCTTTCATTAAATCCTGCTCCTTTTTCTCCAATGCAATAAAGTGCAAATATTTGAACCGTATATTTAACTGAAAATAGTACAAAAACAACTCACAACAAATCTTTTTTTTTTTTTTTTTTTTTTTTTTATATATGAGCATTTCAAAAAATTGGGGCAGGGTAAAAAAAATTGGTAAAGTTGTGTATAATGCATGAAAAATTAATTTGCAACAAGTCTTTACTTTCAGACGTAAAGATGGCGAGGGGTGTGCCTCCATGTAAAACAACATAAACAGTACATAATATCATTAAAAAATGTAAAGAATCTGGAGAAATTTATGTATGCAGTGGACAAGGCCAAATCCAGTATCGGCTTACCATAATCTTTGTGCCCTCAGCTTGCACTGCATTAAAAAAATATGCAATTCTACAGTGAAAGTCACTGCATGGGCTTAGTAGCACTTTGAAAAACTAGTGTCTGTGAACACAGTCCATTGCTGCATCCACAAATGCAAGTTAAAACTCTACCATGCAAAGAAGGAATCATAAATAAACATAATCCAGAAATGCCCCTGTATTCTCTGGGCATAGGCTCATTTAAGATGGACTGAGGCAAAATGGAAAAGTGTTCCGTGGTTCAATGAATCAAAATTTGAAATCATTTTTGGAAATTCTGCACTCTGTCCTCCAGACAAAAGACCATCTGGCTTGTTACCAGCACATAGTTCAGAATCCAGCATCCAGGGGTGCATTAGTGCACATGGCATGGTGACTTGCTCATCTGAGAGGGCTCACTTAATACTGAATTTTTATAGAGAGGTTTGGGCTGCATGTGCTGCCATCCAGATGTCTTTTTCAAGGAATGCCTTGCTTAGCAAGACCATGCCAAACCACATTCTACTTGTATTGCAACAGCATGACGAATGTGATTTGGCACACTTATGAAATTATTAAAAAACAGAAAAGAAAGGAAACCCCAAACTGTTGAGCACCTGAAAGCCTTTATAAAGCAAGAATGCAAAAACATTTTACTTGTTAAACTATAGCTATTGGTCTCCTCACTTCCCAGTCATTTACGAAGTGTGGTTAAATGTTTTTGGAACATGTTGCTGGTGACAATTTAAAATTGGACATATGCTTCTCAAAAAATTACATTTCGAAATTTTTGTTAGTGTCTTTGTACTATTTTCAGTTTAGTATAAGGTTTAAATGATTTGCACATCATTGCATTGTTTTTACTCACACTCCCAGATCTCTTTAGATAACACATGAGACAAACAAAGCTAAACTGGACCAGACCTATTTGTGCTTTTATGGGCAGCAGATATAATATGGGGTTGAGAAGTGCTGATACGGTGAGAGCTGGAGAAATATTTCACTGAAGACTTGCAGCTGATCAGAAATTGTTTAGAATTGTTTGCCTTGATATCTGGATCCACACATTATAAACATGGTAACTGCTCTTATTTGCATGTCTTTTACAGGCAGCTCATTTGTCTTCGTGCTCTGCGGAGTTTGTCAGGAGGGCTGAAGATTCACTCATTGCTCCTCTCACACTAACAGATAGTCTGTGCCGTCAGTCACTTCTGATTGAGCTCCCAATCTGGAAAATCGTTTAAGGTTGTGAAAATTTGTCACAATGGGAAAATCAGTCTTAAAATCAGGGGAAAATGTTGGAAGGACTTGCACAATTCCCAGGACATGGCAGATATTTTTCAGTCTCTCTTAAGATTTTTGTCGTTAAGGAGAAGAAAATATTTCAGCTTTTGATCTTCTGTTGGAACTGATGCCTAAGATCCAACCACTACTGATGCTGAAGGATTCAGTATTTCAGCTATTTCGTAATAGCACTGGTTTAAATTGGCCACACAGTGAATGTTAAATGGTGATCATTTGGTCAGTTGGTCCGACATGAATACAGTTAATGCACTTTCTCAGTTTGACCCTTCAAATAGTCAGTAGTGGTGCAAACAAGTCACATTTGGCCATTATTTGTGTGATGTTTGTGCAACAGAAACAGACTTGCTTGAAATTATTAATAGCTGGTGTCAGCTTCAAACTGAATTCTTGATTGACTTTTTAGTACAAGATATGAACTTTTTTCATTTCAGTGGCAATACTAGTGACCATGCTCTGAAAGGCTCATTATATGGTTAAATATGGTTTTAATATGTAGAATGTATAGTTTCTAAAGGAATTGTCTTACCTTTATCAGTGAATATATCAGCAGTTTAATATTAAACTGTTTTGCTTCCCCTTTTGTGCTAATGCTAACTACAATAAATAATATCGCTATATACTATAATGCTGTAATAGGGGGTATGAATTTTAGTTTGTGTTTATGTAGAAGTCTCTGGTGCTTGAGCAGCTGCATGTGATCGTAGTTCAGGAAGACTAGGGTGGTGGACTGATTAGGTCATCAGTTAGGGAATAAAAACAAAGTGGAACACCCAGCCACACAAATGCGAGCACACACACACACACACAGCTATGGGAGAAGTCCGTGATGACAAAGCCAATGAATAGAGCAATTCTCCTAGTCATGTGAGAACACTGTGTATTTGTGTGAAAACCAGGAAAACATGGCATCGAATATAAGTTTGAAGAGGAGACCATGTCACCAGAACTGTTAAGTCACAGTTCTTTGTAATTTTCTTCTTATTATTAAGTTGGCTTAGAAAAGCAGACGTTGTTGTTGTGGTCTTCATCTTAATCTTGTTATTTAATGCTCAAATTTTGTGAACTTTTCATGGTCCACAGTTTTTGATGTACAACCATCATGTCTTGCACAGACATTAGTCATATATGGGGAAAAGTGTGCTTTTGCTTTTGGACCAATCTGCTGTTTGGTTTTCGTAAAATGATCATTCAAATACAACTTTTTTTCCCATTGGATATGAAGAGTGAAATCTTTGGAACATTCAGAGTGTTTGCTGCAAGTCAGGTCACAATGCACATTTCTTACACCGACTCTGCCTGTAACATTAACAGCAGAAATCATGGATTTAAGTTGGCATTGAATTTAAGATAGCGGTGGATTTAGGATAACAATGGATTCAAGTTAGCAATGGATTTCAGATATCAATAGTTTTAAGGTACCAGTGGATTTAAGATAGCAGTGAACTTAAGGCAGCTGTGGATTTAAGGAAGCATTGGATTTAAAGGGGGACTCCATCGATTTGGCAAATTTCTAAAATTGTTTGGATGTATACAGTCATTCAGGGTGGTGTGAAATGCGCCTTTCTAAAGAAGAAATTGAGTCAGAATTATTCACCATTATAACACTAGGAACCAAATGTCTCTGTGTCTACACTACAAATATCACGGTTTTATTGGCTACACAAAATGACCAGTGAACTTATGTGGGTTCTGTAAATTTTTATATATCATGTTGGTAATGGTAATATACTGCAAAATTTAGAGAAAAAAATTTCTTTGGGTACTTCTTTTTTGCAATTTTCTTTCTTAACATTGCCCTGCATTTTGCAAATAATATGGATCTACAATATTTTGGAAACAGATCTCCTCTAGGTACTCTGCTTACCCTGCCATCTTCCAAAATAGGTAAGAAACAGTAAAAATAAATGAATAAATAAATACACTGTAAACAAAATCTGCTGCTGCTGTTAGCTATGCTGAACAATTGTAGCTACAGGACAGTAACAACAAAAGCATGTTGGGTTACGTGCACTGATCTCAGATGAGAATGCGGTTTTGAGAGGAAACGCGGAACTAACCCTGGAGTAAAACTTTATACTAAAAGTATGATTTAGGCCAAAACTTTATAACAAAGCGGTCACAAAAGTGTCTCTGGTATCAAGGCATGCATTCATATCCATCCATCCATCCATCCATCCATCCATCCATCATCTTCTGCTTCTCTGGGGCTTGGGGGCAGCATCCTAAGCAATGAGGCCCAGACCTCCCTTTCCCCAGCCACTTCCACTAGCTCCCTGGGTGGATTCCGAGGCGTTCCCAGGCCAGCTGGGCGATATAGTCACGCCAGCGTGTCCTGGGTCTTCCCCGCGGTCTCCTCCCAGGTGGACTTGCCTGTGACACCTCCCAAGGGAGGCGTCCAGGAGGCATCCTAACCAGAAGCCCGAACCACCTCAGCTGGCTCCTCTCGACATGGAGAAGCACCGGCTCTACTTTGAGTCCCTCCCGGATGACCGAACTTCTCACCCTATCTCTAAGGGAGAGTCCAGACACCCTGCGGAGGAAACTCATTTCGGCCGCTTGTATTCACGATCACGATCTCTGGGAACGTAGATCGACCAGTAAATCGAGAGCCTTGCCTTATGGCTCAGCTCTTTCTTTACCACAACAGACCGGTAAAGAGACCGCATCACTGCTGACCCAGCACCAATCCGCCTGTCAATCTCCCGCTCCCTTGTACCATCACTCGTGAACAAGACCCCGAGATACTTAAACTCCTCCACTTGAGGCAAGAGCTCATCCCTGACCCAGAGAGGGCTCTCCACCCTTTCCCGCCTGAGGACCATGGCCTCGGATTTGGAGGTACTGATCCTCATCCCGGCTGCTTCACACTCTGCTGCAAAACGATCCAGCGAAAGCTGAAGTTCACGGCCTAATGTCCCCAATAGGACCGCATCATCTGCAAACAGCAGTGATGTGACCTTGAGGTCACCAAACCGGACACCCTCTGTCCCCTGACTGCGCCTAGAAATTCTATCCATTAAAATTATGAATAGAATTGGTGACAAAGGGCAGCCCTGACAGAGTCCAACTCTCACTGGGAACGAGTCTGACTTACTGCCGGCCATGCGTTCCACGACCAGGGTGGAACCCGCACTGCTCCTCCTGAATCCGAGGTTCGACTATAAGCCAGACTCTCTTCTCCAGTACCCCTGCCCTGCATAGACCTTACCAGGGAGGCTGAGGAGTGTGATTCCCCTATAGTTGGAGCACACCCTCCGGTCCCCCTTTTTAAAAAGAGGCACCACCACCCCAGTCTGCCAATCCAGTGGCACCGCCCCCGATCTCCACGCAATGTTGAAAAGGCGTGTCAGCCGAGACAGCCTCCACAACATCCAGAGCCTTGAGGAACTCAGGACGGATCTCATCCAGCCCTGGAGCCCTGCTGCCAAGGAGCTTTTTAACTACCTTAGCGACTTCGGCCTCAGTAATGGACAAGCCTATTCCCGTGTCCCCAGACTCTGCCTCCTCACTGGAGACCGTGTCAGTGGGATTGAGAAAGTCCTCAAAATATTCCTTCCACCGCCCAATGACGTCTTCAGTTGAAGTCAGCAGCACACCATCTCCACTATATACAGTGCTAGTGGCACACTGCTTTCCCCTTCTGAGTCGCCTGACGGTTTGCCAGAATCTTTTCGGAGCTGACTTAGTCACTTTCCAAGGCCTCACCAGACTCCTCCCAAACCCGGGTTTTTGCCTTGGCAACGATTGAAGCCGCAGATCGCTTGGCCTGTCGATACCTGCCAGCTGCTTCTGGTGTCCCACAGGCCAACCATGCCTGGTAGGACTCCTTCTTCAACGTGACGGCATCTCTCACCTGGGGTGTCCACCACCGGGTTCGAGGATTACTGCCCTGACAGGCACCAACTACCTTGCGACCACAGCTACAGTCAGCCGCTTCAACAATGGAGAAGCAGAACGTGGCCCATTCTGAGTCAATGTCCCTCACCTCCCCCAATATCTGGTCAAAGTTCTGACGGAGGTGTGAGTTGAAGATCAATCTGACAGGTTCTTCTGCCAGTTGTTCCCAGCAAACCCTCACTATACGTTTGGGTTTGCCTGGTCTGACCGGCATCTTCCCCCACCACCTGATCCAACTCACCACCAGGTGGTGATCAGTTGACAGCTCAGCTCCTCTCTTTACCCGAGTGTCCAGTACACATGGCCGCAAGTCCGCTGACACGACTACAAAGTCAATCATTGAACTGCGGCCTAGGGTGTCCTGGTGCCATGTGCACTTATGGACATCCTTGTGTTCAAACATGGTGTTTGTTATGGACAAACTGTGGTTTGCAAAGTCCAAAAACTGAACACCACTCTGGTCCAGATCATAGAGGCCATTCCTCCCAATCACACTCCTCCAGGTCTCACTGTTGTTGCCCACGTGAGCGTTGAAGTCCCCCAGTAGGACAATCTAGTCTCCAGGAGGAGCAATTTCAAGCACCCTTCCCAAGGACTCTATGAAGGCTGGGTACTCTGAACTGCTGTTCGGTGCATAAGCACAGACAACAGTCAGGACCCGTTCCCCAACCCAAAGGTGTAGGGAAGCTACCCTCTCATCCACCGGAGAAAACCCCAACATACAGGCGCCGAGTCGAGGGGCTATGAGAGAGCCCACACCTGCCCACCACCTCTCACCATGGGTAACTCCAGAAAAGAATAAAATCCAGCCCCTCTCAAGGAGATTGGACCCAGAGCCCAAGCTGTGTGTTGAGGTGAGCCCGACTATAACTAGCTGGTATCTCTCAATCTCGCGCACCAACTCGGGCTCCTTCCCCATCAGACACTATGACACCATTTAAGGTGGAACAGGAAAATGCAATGAAGCAAGCAAATAGGAAGCAAACTTCAGCCTTATCTAAATTGTTCTGAATTTAGATTAAAAAATTGTTCTGAAACTGTTACCAGAATTAAAGCTAGAGGTAAAATGTGTTGATAGCAAATCACTGTTTCAAAATAAATAAATACTACCAGCATTAAAACTTCAAAGTTAGCTTCTAATTCTCCAGCTTCTTCTTCAGCTTTTCTTTCCGTCTTAAATAGTGCAGCACTTGCATTCTGCCATGTCAAAAATTTGGTGAATGTCTTATGTCACCAGCATTATTACTCTGTACTGAAGATATGCGCATGCTCGGTAGGGCTGCTGAATGGGAAGAACAGATAAATAGTTAGAACACTGGTACAGCGGCAAATGAACAAGATTGTCATGCACATTCTGAGGGAAACACTGAGTTTTATAGCAAGTTTAAAACTTGACAGTAAAATAGCAGGTCTGTTTATTGCAATGAAATTGCAATCACAATCCCAGGTTCTTACCGCTATAGTGCCTGTTTTGTTTAGATTACAAATGACACTTAGATATGGAGTGGTGTATCATATATTTTAAAAGATTGACCCTCAAAATAAATACATTTAAAGCAGTCTTCATTTGACTAAGAAAATGTGCTGTAACAGAAATTAGCAGAACTGAAAAATGCTGTTTTTGCAAGTGTTCACATTAAAAAGGAAGCATGTCTATTCTGTCAGATGGATAACTAAAAATGCTTCACTTAATATATATATTTATATTTGTTTTCATGAGTGATATTAAGACCACCTGTAATAATTAAACTAAATGTATGCTGCAGACCTTTTTAATACCACTCCTGAAGAGATATACTGTAGACAGTATGCTGTGTCCTACTTGTTTAAGGCTAAATTCTAATTATACTACTGAAATTTACTAAAACACTGCTTTTACCTGCCCTGTAATCAAAATTCTACGGAGTAGTGCCTAGCCTCTAACTTTATCTATGCAAAAGATGCACCTTTCTTACCTGTTTTATACTGCAAGTTGGTACAAAATACAACTCAGGCTACATTTTGACCTGGATAGTGTAGTGTGCTGGCAATAGTACCAAGCTGAAGCATACACGTAACATAAGAGGTGCAAGTTAACAAAAGAATGCAAGCTTAGGCAAAGAACAGAGTGAACAAAGTGAGTGGTATCAGTCCTCCCCTTCTGAGCCATCACAACATATCCATCTTATCCCTAGGGGATACTACAACTTTCAAAATCTCAGAATTGACAGTAATCGCTTCTTGTGACCAGCAATGTGCATCATCAAACACAGACAACACTCACACATTAGTCATTCACCAGAAGCAATCCAAAAACAAAATGCTTTGTTTTGAATTTTGAACTTTGAAGTTACAATAGCACGCTAAACTTGGAGGCTGAGTATCTTGCAGTTGTTGCTGCTAGACAGAAGAGAATTAGAACTCATCACCTGTCATCACCAGCATACAGGAATGAAGTCTTGAAGATTATTGAATTTTGGGGGCTTATGTTTGTAGAGTGAGGAGCTCCGTCATCCGGAAGGAGCTCAGAGTAGAGCCGCTGCTCCTCCGCATTGAGAGGAGCCAGCTGAGGTGGTTCGGGCATCTGATCCGGATGCCCCCTGGACGCCTCCCGGTGGGGGTGTTCCAGGCACGGCCTACCGGGACAAGACCCCGTGGTCGCCCTAGGACCTGCTGGAGGGATTATGTCTCCAAGTTGGCCTGGGAGCGGCTTGGGGTCCCCGGGAATGAGCTGGAGGAAGTTGCGGGGGACAGGGTCATCTGGGATTCTCTGCTCTCCCAACTGCTACCGCGACCCTGTTTGGACTAGCGGGCAACGATGATGGATGGATGTTTGTAGTTGGCCATGACCAATATGAAAGTTTTGCTACGGTGTCATTTTAAGGGCCTAAAAATGTAATGCTGTGTGAGCTGATTGTGTGTGTGTGTGTGTGTGTGTGTGTGTGTATGTATATATATATATATATATATATATATATATATATATATATATATATATATATATATATATATAAAAAATACTCTAGTAGTTTTATTCTTAAATAGTATAAATTTTATAGGCTTGGGGCTGGAGCTGTCCACAGTTCATCCTGTATTGCTGTTGATGCCTATACCAACAATGGACTGATAATTAGCAGCTTTTTTGGTATAGATTTTAATTCTATTTTTGCTGATTACTCCTAAAATCAATATTTATTGGCCAACTGACATCAGCCCTAGGCCTTAAAATTACACAAGTCTCGTCAATAAATGAATTATTAAAAATAGTCATAATCTTAAACCACCTACAGTGAGTACGGAAAGTATTCAGACCCTTTTAAAAGTTTCACTCTTTGTTTCATTGCAGCCATTTGCTAAAATCAAAAAAGTTAATTTTATTTTTCATTAATGTACACTCAGAACCCCATGTTGACTGAAAAAAAACAGAAATGTAGAATTTATTAAAAAAGACTGAAATATCACATGGTCATAAGTATTCAGACCCTTTGCTCAGTATTGAGTTGAAGCACCCTTTTGAGCTAGTACAGCCATGGGTCCTCTTGGGAATGAAGCAACAAGTTTTTCACACCTGGATTTGGGGATCCTTGGCTATTCTTCCTTGCAGATCCTCTCCAGTTCCGTCAGGTTGGATGGTGAACGTTGGTGGACAGCCATTTTCAGGTCTCTCCAGAGATGCTCAATTGGGTTTAGGTCAGGGCTCTGCCTGGGCCAGTCAAGAATGGTCACAGAGTTGTTCCGAAGCCACTCCTTTGTTATTTTAGCTGTGTGCTTAGGGTCATTGTCTTGTTGGAAGGTGAACCTTCGGCCCAGTCTGAGGTCCAGAGCACTCTGGAAGAGGTTTTCTTCCAGGCTATTTCTGTACTTGGCCGCATTCATCTTTACTTCAATTGCAACCAGTCGTCCTGTCCCTGCAGCTGATAAACATCCCCATGATCATCAGAACATGATTCTGCCACCACCATGTTTCACTGTTGGGATTGTATTGGGCAGGTGATGAGCAGTGCCTGGTTTTCTCCACACATACCGCTTAGAATTAACGCCAAAAAGTTAAATCTTCGTCTCATCAGACCAGAGAATATTATTTCTCATAGTCTGGGAGGAGAGGCTTCCGTTGAGCCACTCTGCCATAAAGCCCCAACTGGAGGGCTGCAGTGATAGTTGACTTTGTGGAACTTCCTCCCATCTCCTTACTGCATCTCTGGAGCTCAGCCAGAGTGATCTTTGGGTTCTTCTTTACCTCTCTCACCAAGGCTCTTCTCCCACGATTGCACAGTTTGGCTGGACGGCCAGGTCTAGGAAGAGTTCTGGTCGTCCCAAATTTTTTCCATTTAAGGATTATGGAGGCCACTGTGCTCTTAGGAACTTTGAGTGCTGGAGAAAACACCTTGGCCAGATCTGTGCCTTGCCACAATTCTGTCTCTGAGCTCCTTGGGCAGTTCCTTCGACCTCATGATTCTCATTTGCTCTGACATGCACTGTGAGCTGTGAGGTCTTATATAGACAGGTGTGTGCCTTTCCTAATCAAGTCCAATCAGTTTAATTAAACACAGCTGGACTCCAATGAAGGAGTAGAACATCTCAAGGAGGATCGAAATGGACAGCATGTGAGGTAAATATGAGTGTCACAGCAAAGGGTTTTAATACTTATGGCCATGTGATATTTCAGTTTTTCTTTTTTAATTGCAAAAATTTCTACATTTTTTTTTTTTTTGTCAAGATGGGGTGCGGAGTTTACATTAATGAGAAATAAAATGAGCAAATGGCTGCAATGAAACAAGGAGTGAAAAATTTAAAGGGGTCTGAATACTTTCCATATCCACTGTAAGCATGTAATTATTTAATCAGAAAAGAAAACAAGACCAGAGGGACATATAGCCTTGATGTGTTCTACCTTATTTGTGCATGTGCTAATTGCTGTGTTTTGGTGTTATGATGTTAATGTACTTTGTTTAGGGTCCCATGGTTTGGCTGTGGTGTGCTCTCTACCATGCCTCCCGCCATGACGGATCAGTTGGATGTGTGGTCAGATCCAGGGCTGGATGGAGACGACCAGGTAACTGTGGATTTCTTGTTGCCTACTGGAATCTACATTCAGATGGATGTTCCCCGAGAGAGCACCATCCAACAGATCAAACAGGTAGGTAGGCTTGTCATGTTGTTATTAGACAGCTCTAAATGTAGTGTAGAATTTATTTATTTTTACTTGCCAATTATTTTATTGCATTGTATTAATATTTTCGTCATATTTTCTCTATAAACTAATAGACTTTGTACTCAGAAGTTTGAAATAGTTTAGCAAATGAAAATACAAAAGAACAGAATTTGGTTGTGGAACAAAAATCTAAATTGGAATTAAATTGTCCTGTATTAAGAAGAAAAAAAATCTGAGTAAACCTTGAGAGGAATGGAGAATCCATCCTCCACTGGTCCACACAAAATAGTAAAATTACAAAAACAATGAGAGAAAATTATGATCAAACGATCAAGGGCTAGCCTAAGCATTTAACATGGTGGACAAGCAGTTGAGCTGAAATATATTATTGAAAAATGCTTAATGTTAGCTATGAAGGATCAGTAGTCTCTATGGCAGTGTTTCCCAACCCCGGTCCTGGAGGCCCACCGTTCCACACAAATTAGTGATTTCTCTGTTTTAGATATTTAGTTAAGAGATTGTTAATGAACTAATTATTTTGATATACTTTGTGTTTTGATATACTTTGTGTTGAGACCAAAGAAAACACTGACATGTTTGGAGAAGGGGCCTCCAGCACCATGTTCGAGAAACAAAGCTCTATAGCACATGCCGCAAATGGTAACCAGCAGGGTCAAAACATAATTTTGCGCTCTTATGTAGTTTCTGTTATAGCAAATAAAGCAAAGCAGAGATTTGTATTTAAACAAAAAAAAAGAGTACTAATAGGCTTGCCTCTTTGCCAAAAAAATGCAGTAAATCAGTAAATAATCAAACAGTTTGGAGACACACAGCTGAAAACTACAACTGAATGCCCATGACCTTTGGTTCCTCAGTCAGAACTGCATTAAAAGCTATTATGCCTCAGTGGTAGACCACAGGGACTTTAAAATATTCTGACAACATTGTTCGTCACGGTATCCACAGATGCGACTTAAGTTATGTGCACAGCAAAAGCTAAATGTCAGCAACATCCAGAAACACCTCCAACTTCTCTGGGCTCAAGCTCATCTAAAGTGATCTGAAGCACAGTGGAAATATTTATTGTGGTCTGAGGAGTCAGACTTACAAATTGTTTATATTAAAAGTCTACGCCAGGGGTGGCCAACCCGCAGCTCGTAAGCCGCATGTGGCTCTTTGCCTGCACATGTGCGGCTCTTCTGTTTACAATTTTTATATATATATATATATATATATATATATATATATATATATATATATATATATATATATATATATATGTGTATGTGTGTGTGTGTGTGTGTATATATATATATATATATATATATATATATATATATATATATATATATATATATATATATATATGTATATGTATATATATATGTATATTACACACTTTTTTTTTTTGGTTCCACACTTGTAGCATACGTTGTGTATTTGTCACTGCTTGAATATTTTCTGTGCTGGAAGAAGCCAAAGTCTGTTGCCTCTATGATATGCTGTACCCCTGTCCCTCCCCCTGCAAGGATAATGTCGCAGCAGAAACACGTACTGAGCCAGGCTATTAGCTATCCAGCCACCGACACATGGCAGCATCAGGGAAATGTAAAGCCAAACGAAAATATGAAGATGAACACACAACCTTCTTACCAGAGTGGGAGGATTTGTATTTTTTTATTGAGCAGAAAGGGAAGCTGTTTTGTTTGATATGCCAAACATCGTTATCCAGTTTTAAAGCTTCCAATCTTCAGCGCCACTTTACTTCACTGCACGCCAACGTGGACCAGGAGTTTCCCAAAGGTACCGAACTGCACAAGCAGAACACTTTGAAACACCAGTCAGACGAACACACTCAGTTGTTTCAGAAGTTAACAAAACGGTCAGAAATTGTCACGCTTGCATCCTATCAACTGGCATGGAAAATCACTCGTGCTAAAAAGCCATACAGTGAGGGGGAATTTGTGAAAAGTTGTCTCAGTGACGCAGTTTCAATCTTATCTCCAGAAAACGAACATTTGAAACGAATGGTATCAGAGCTCCAGTTGTCCTGACATACAGTTGAACACAGAATATCAGACATTAACAGTGCAATTGAGACACAGTTATACTCTGATCTTGAGAAATTAACTTTTGAACTCTTGAATCAAGTGAAGTTGTTCCTGGAAGAAAAAAACACAGACTATCCTGGGCTTTCTGATCACCAGTGTATTTTAGACTGAACCTTCATCTCCAGGGGAAATTAAAGATGCTACCTGATCTAGTGCAGTCAGTATACATTTGTTAACAAACTCAAGCTGTTTAAAACTCATCCTAAAAAGGGCAAACATATTTTCAGTCTGTGTCAAATGCAAGTGCCCAAGTAGCTAAGGTCCTAAAAGGGAGAACTGCACACTATGCAACACTTCTTGAAAGTCTGCAACAGAACTTTGAGGACAGATTCCATGATCTGCAGCTAAAAAGGCCACAAATTACATTCATTTTTAACCCTTTTGCTACTGATTCAGAATGTTTGAAACCCCCATTGGTGACAGATGAAGCTACATCTCAAATGGAGATGATTGAACTTTTTGAAGATGGCAGGTCTCAGGTCTGTTCTGAGTGAGGGAACCCTGGAATTTTGGAAAATCATGCCTGTGGAGAAGTATCCCAATGTAAAACAAACTGCACTGAAGCTCCTGTCAATGTTCGGCTCAACGTATATTTGTGAATCAGTATTTTCCACCCTGAAACATGTGAAATCAAAGCATCGCTCTGTTCTTACTGGTACACATGTGAAAGAACTGCTTTGAGTAGCAACAACTGAATACAAGCCAGATTTGAAACGGATTGTGGAAAAGAAAGAATGCCAGAAGTCCCACTAAACTCATCTACATGACAGGAAGAAAAATGGGTTTAAAAAATATAAATGTTTGTGTAAGTATAGCCTGTGTCTCCTAGTAGTAATGAGCATTTTTTTCTGGCTCTTGGTGTCTGAAAGGTTGGCCACCCCTGGTTTACATCTTGTTCTCTGGGCCATATTGTTACCAGAGTAAATGGCGGTCATGGTGTGGGTCAGGGTTTGGATAGCTACTGAAAAATTTGTAGGTAGCTACTTTGATAGCTAGTTTTCCAAAATGTGTAGCCACCTACAATTTAGCTACTTTTCCAGAAAAAGTAGTGCACTACTTTTTAGCTACTTTCAAAGTGCGATTTTCAGAATGTTTGTATCTCCACCTGACGCACCAAACAAGCCCACCAAGACACTGCATTTAATCATGTGCTAGAAAGAAACATACAATTGAAAAGCTGCAAATATACAAAAGGATCACTAAAAAGTAAGTTAAAGTGTAACCAACAATCAAACTTGCATTACCAAATCAGTGACCCTGGGTCTGTTAAGGTGAGAATCAGTCCTGCGCAGCTGAATAATCTTTCCATTGCTGCAGAGCTGTTGCGGCTCTAGAGCAGAATTAGATTTTAAGTAAAATAATACAATCCTCCTTTGCTGTAAAATCGTTATAACATAGTTTTAAAAGTGTTTTCAAAATAAATGAACTTAAACGCTGGAGTTAATGCATGACTGCTAATTCATCAACCTTTATTGCTGAAGATTGATTTGTAAACTGCTGGTCACACAGCAATGCAGATAACGAAATGGCAAAGAAAAAGATTTAAAATCTACAACAACTCGCAAAGCTGTGGTCAGATTCTCATTCTTCTGCTTCTTGTTCAAATTGTCCCATTCAACCTTGGCACAGCAGTACATTCAGGCCCTCAGGCACCATTTAAGGTGGAACGGGACTATTTGAATAAAATGCAGGAGAATGAGAAGTGACTTCAGCCTCATAAAAAGTCAAATATTTTTTTTTTTACAAGAAACTCTTTTACAGAAACATTTCCTGAATTATGTGCATAAAGCTTAAAGCAGAGCAAAGCAAGTCTGCATTTTCATTTATATAATATTTTTAGCCTGTACCAGGACATTAGCACAGACTTATTGACAGCCGAAATGGTTAAACGGGCATAAATGTTGTGGCTCTAAAGGTGGTTTCCTTTTTGTTGAAACGACAGAACGGCTCTTCTTAACATTTTAGTTATGACCCCTGAGTTAAGCCTGCTAGTAAGGAGTAATCAGTGCCATTTGCACATGACCATCACATGACCATTTGCTCGAACTGTCAGGATTGCACAATCGCCACTAGCTTGCATTGAATGGCACAGAGTTCTGCGTTCAACTCTTTCTTTTCCTCTTGGTGTTTGCAGTGACATTTGTTTCTAGCAGTATCTGAGCTCAGGACTGTCTTTTCTCTAAGCTATTGGTAACTAGCAAAGATACTTTCTCTAGATTGACAAAGCACTTCTTGTAAGTCGCTCTGGATAAGAGCGTCTGCTAAATGCTGTAAATGTAAATGTAAGCTCAGGTAACGACTACGTCCTGTGGCTCACATTCTGCACAGATTGCCTTAACCCTGTAGCGACATTGTAGCGAAAAATTTGTAAGTGCTACAGCTATTAGCTACGTTTAATAAATCTGTAATGGCATTTCATAAAGCTACAGCTATTAGCTATGTTTAATAAATCTGTAATGGCATTTCATAAAGCTACAGCTATTAGCTACAAACAATTGTGTGCTACTTGGCTACTCCCCCATTCCCGGTATTGGTCAATATTATTTGCCCATGGCATGGGTAAATTACACATCTCTAAAAGATCAATTAATGCTGAAAGATGCCTTCCATAATGTTTGGGACAGACTTTCAGTCAGTTTGCATGTTGTTAAAGTGTATATTCTCATTTTAGCTTGTCCGTGTAGAAATTAGTTTTATACGTAGCCCCCCACATGTCAAGGTCCCATAATGTTTGGGATATAGGGCTTCACAGGTCTTTGTGATTTACTCAGACAAGTTTATTTGCTTAATTATTGCAGTCATAAAACAGCTTTCAGCATCTAGTCCTGGTTCTGTTTTTTTTTTTTTTGGTCATATTTAGATTAGATTATTATTCTGCTTTTGCTGTTTATAAATATAAGGAGCAAACCTTAGGCTTACCAAAATCATCTGTTTGGAACGTGTGTGTGTGTGTGTGTGTGTGTGTGTGTGTGTGTGTGTGTATATGTGTGTGTGTATATACGTTTGTATACAAATATTATGCATATGATGTGTATATGCACTCAATGTTCACTGAGCAAGGCGTAATGTTATCATGAAATCTAATAGTTTCTGGGCTTCAAGTTTGCTTTTTGAACTACAGCTATTCTATCTGTGATGTCAATGAGCGCCGATCACTCTAAACAAATTTGTATTAGCTAAACAAGATACAGTTTCCAAAGCACATATTGCCTTCTTTTAAAGCACATTTTTGCCACGTTTCTCTACACTTTTATATAAGCTACTTCTTAAAGAAGGGTTCTAGAAAGAACCCTTAAATGTTTAAACCTTAAAAAAGCATTAAAAAAAACATTAAACATTTAAAAAGGTTCTGCACACTAATCTCTTTTTTCTAAACATGGATCTTTAATGAACGAAAAATGGTTCTTTAATGGCTCAAAAGCCTTTGGTAATTTTTTTATTTTTTTTTATTTATTTTTATTATGAGTGCACTGGACATTTGTGCTGTTTATTTTTTTATATTTGTTTTGAGTAGTCAGAAGTGAATATTAATGTTTGTGTTTTTACAGCTAATGAATTCTTATGTTCTTTAGCCAGTGTTTACAGTATTGTGTTTGTGTGTTGTGCAGATGTTATGGAAGCAGGCACAGGCATACCCCCTCTTCTCCCTTCTAGGGGAGATAGATAGTCACATCTTTGAGTGTGTGAACCAGGCTGCAGTGCATGAGGAACTGGAGGACGAGAGCAGGCGGCTATGTGATGTTCGGCCATTTCTACCTGTCCTTAAACTCATTACTCGTAACTGTGGTCGTGCTGAACGGCTGCTTGACTCCAAGATTGGGGTGCTCATTGGAAAAGGTAATGCACACTGAAAACTGTGCATGTGGGCGTGTACACACACACACACACACACACACACACACACACACACACACACACACACACACTATATATGCGTGTATACTATGTGAAGCCACTAATTTGCCAAACCAAGCGTTGGATGATAACTACAAATAATGAGGTTGCATGAGGATAGGTTTGTGAGTAGGAATCAAACATTAAAAATTGCAACTCATTTTATTACTGTTTTTGTATTTATTCTAATATTAATGTTCTTCCAATCGAAAGAGTACTGAGTGCTCAAATAAATTATATTTTTCACTAACTGGCCACTTTATTAAGTAGCTTAATCATCCTCCTTGTATTTGTGACAAAGGAACACTTTGTAGTTCTTTAATTACAGACTGTATTCCGTCTCTTTATCAGCATGCTTTGTTTTACAATCTTCAATGGTCAAGACTACAGAGCAGGTATTATGTGGGTGGTGAATAATTTTTAACACTGCAGCAACACTGATGTGGTGGCATATTACGGTGTGTTTTGCTATGAGTGGATCAGACACATCAGTGCTGCTGTGAAGCATGTCCTGTCTGAGGTAGTCATTGTTAAGGTAAGTGACCTTAAGACGCATTAAAAGCACACACTCTCTCAAACTAATGAGATCTAGACAGTTCCCTTTAATTGAGTGGATCAAATTGATTTTTAACGCTTTTAGATGTCATTCAGTTGTCCTTCTGTAAAAATGATTCCAGTGGGCGTATCAGTGTGTTCAGATAGGACTTCATCTTTTTGTGGTATAATTTTGACTGAAGGAAACAAACACAAGGATTCCAATAGAAGTGCACAAACCTAAATGTATATTTTAAATATTAATATGCAAATGTCTTATTGGTTTCTCAATTGTTTGTCCCTAAAGCCAGGTTTGGTTTTATATGGGATTTGTTTTGTAGGTGTGTACATACTAGCACACAACATTTTCAACAATGGTTACGTATACATCTTTTGTAAGGGTTCATACACTCATATCTGTAGTGGGCTAGAAATGTTAGTGTACAGTACATCTGCTGTATTACATCTATGAGGACCCAAATGATCGATTAAAACACAGTACAGTTTTCATGTCATTAGGATTTACAAAATATGCAAAAGGTTTTCTGCTATGTTTGCATTTGAAAGCATGGTCTTTTTGAGCCTCAAAAATTGTGGCCAGGAGTAAAAAGCAAACTCTTTCAGATGAGTCATTATGAAAAACCTAAAAGAAATCACGTGTGAGAGGACACTTTACATTAGTGGACAATGAGAGAAATTCTCAGTGCACAACAGGTTTGCTGAGCCATATTAAATATTTAAGTATAGCAGTACTTATCAGAGAACCATCAGTCCAAACCTAACTTCCTGACTCGGCTCCACAACCAACTTGGACATGATTTTAGCTCCTTTTTCTACACTTTTTGAATACTGTTTTACAGCAGGTTTAAAATTTAACAGCAAAAAACGTTAACAAGCGCAATCATAAGTTTTCTCTGTTAATATCAGAGTAAAGTAGACTTCACACACCACCACCACACCAACAAGATCATAAATTTTTTAATTAATTATTTTCTTCATTTTTTTTTTAGTTATTTTAAATATAGTTTAGGACACAACGGAAAGAGAGAGTATGTGGTTTAACTGGATCTCTGTAAAGTCTAGCACAGTTGGTGTGAACTGAAACAATGATTAAATAAGCATGGACCTGTCCAAGGTGTATCCAGCCTTCCACCCATTGACCACTGGCTCTAGCATCCCCCGCAACCCAGAAGGCTAAGCGGTTTACAAAGTGTGTGTGCATGTGTGTGGTTATGGTAGTATAAGTGTAAACTATATTATTTCACAAACAAATACATTCCCTTTTCTTGCATTCAGTTTTAATATTGCAGATTTTAGTATGACTTAAAGCTTTAAAGGAAAATTTTGTGAATACTCATACTGAATGATTTGTTTTAAAAAAAAATTGATGAGCACAAAATAAAATTAATAAATTATAAAACAAATTGATCATAAAATGAAAATAGCTACAAAGTGTAATGTGTTTATTTGTATTTTGTAGATTTATATATTGCCTTTTTTTGTAAAATGGAAAGTTAAATTGTGTTGTAGCAAAGTTCAAAAGTTTTGACTGGTTTTCTAGTATTGACCTGACGTTTTGTGTTGTCATTGTAACATTTGTTTAATAATCTTGTATTTTTTTATGTTTAAAGGTTCATTACTATAAGGCTTTAATTAATTTCAGGATTACATGAGCTGGATGCTCTGCAGGACCAGGAAGTAAAGGATTTTCGGATCAAGATGCAACGAATCAGTGAAGAGAAAATGCAGCGTGTGCAGACCATGTCATGGGGGGAATGGCTTCACAGCTGCTTTCCTCCACAAATTGAGGCCGGGCCATTTGAAGATGACCGGAATGAGGGTGACATCAAAATTACTATGCACTACAACCAGTCACAGGTACAAACATGCATTTTACGACTTACAAGTGTTGTGGAATAATCAGTATTTACAAATATTCTCATCCACCCTGCCCTCCACAGGACACTGCAAGTCTAAAAGTGTCGTTGAGCTGTACTGTAGCAGAGCTCATGGAGCAGGCACTCCGAAAATGGCTGACCACTCATAGCTCGGAGGAAAACAAAGGTTACCTTGGTGACTATGTCCTGAGAATCAGTGGCAAGCTGGATTTCTTGTTTGGAGAGCACACGCTTATTCACTACAAAGTAAGAATTAAAAACTAGGGTATTGTGTTATTTGAAAATTCTAAACATACGAGAAAATTATGTACGTTACAAAATATTTAAGTCCTGTAAGTGATGTAAAATGTTTTATGAATGCCTGAAAAACTGTTTTATATCCGCACATAATGTAGGACATAAAATCAATACTACACGTCTTGCACCTTAAGGAGTGCAAGGGTCCTTTATATAAGAGTACAGCTGAAGTGATATATAGATGCTTATGCAGTGGCATGAGGACAACTGTCTGATGTCAGAGAAATTTGTTGGAAGCTATGGTATGTGCTGAAGGTACTGACAATGTTTTTTGCAGAATGTTCCTGCTGAGGAACTTTAATGAAAATGCTATTCTAGTACTTATCACTGTCATTTTGTGTACATATTCTGATATGGGGAATATAAAGTTGGATGCAAGACTAAGGAGCACAAAGTAAGCCTAAGTATGAGCGAGAGAGTTTAGGCAATTCTTTTGAAAATAATAATGCTAAAGATGGATCATTCCTCATTAGAAATGTCATAGATTTGATGCATGCTCAAGGGTCAGCTGAATGAGACAGTAAACCACACGAGTGGTGGTTTGACTTCTTGATTAGGACAAGACTTTAGGAAATTGACCTGAACTTAAAGTAGATTTGTACTAATTCTGCAGTACATGAATTACTGAAATTTTAGGTGTGTGCTATTATTATATTGCCTAACCATGTAGAGTGTTTTGTGGGTGTCTTTGAAAAATGAAAGACTGCTTGACAGTTTACAAGATTTAAGTGGGTTTGAGGTAACAAACCATTTAAGGTAGCCATAGATTTAAGGAGACAGTGGATTTAAGGTAGCATGAAATTTAAGGTAGCAATGGATTTAAGGTTTGAGTGGATTTGATGAGGTTTTAAGGTATTAGTGAATTTGAGAGACCAGTGGATTTAAGGTGGCAATAAATTTAAGGTTTCATTAAATTTAAGGTGGCCGTTGATTTATGCTGCCATTGGATTTAGGGTAGCAAGGGATTTAAGGAAGCAGTAGATTTAAATAGCGTTTAAGTGGATTTACCAATGCTTTGGATATCAGTAAATTTAAGGCGGCAGTTTATTTTAGGAATAAGTGAATTTAAGGAGGCAGTGAATTTATGATTGCAGTGGTCATAAAAGTTACCGGTGGATTTAAGGATTTAATAAATTCATTAAGGATTTAATTAATTTAAGATGGCAGTAGATTTCAGGTATCTGTAAATCTGAGCTGGCGGTGGAAGATGCAAGCAGTATTAATAGTGAAAGTAATGGATTTATGGAGGCAGTAAACTTAATAAGGCAGTGAACTTAAAGCAACTATTGAGGAGTGGATTTAAGGTAGAAATTAATGTGGCAGATTTGAGGAGACAGTGGCTTTAAACTAGGAGAGATTTTAAGCAGTTATTTGATTTAAGGAAGCAATGGATTTACTATAGCAGTGGATTTAAGGTAGCAGAGGGTTTAAGGTTGGCAATTGATTTAAGCTAGCAGGAGATTTAACGTGGCAGGGAATTTAAGAGAGTAGAGTTTTTAACATAGCAGTTCATTCAACATACTAGTGGATTTAAGGAGACATTTGATTAAAGCTAGTAATGGATTTAAGGTAGCAATTAATTTAGGACAACTGGAGATTTAAGGTGTCAGTAAATTTAAGACAAATTAATTTTGAATTTATGATACCAGTACATTTAAGGTGGCATTGTGTTTTAAGGTAGTTCGAGATTTAGGTTGATAGTGGATGTTTAAAAGCAATTAATTTAAATTGCCAGTGGATTTAAGGTAGAAATAGATTTACTGTGGTGAAAGATTTGAGCTAGCAGTGCATTTAAGAAATCATTGGATTTAAAGTAGCAATAATTTAAGGTAGCAGTAAATTTAAGGACACTGTTAATTTAAGCTACCATTGTTTTTAATAGCAGAGTAACCTAGCAACACTTTAGCAACAACTTGGTACAGCTACCCAGCAACACCTTACCAAGTACCTCGTATACCATAGCAACCACCTAGCAACAGCATCTAAGCAACAATCCGTCTTCCACCATTTTAATGTTTTTAACTTAATTAGCTAGCTTTTTAAGGCCAACTTAGTTTGTTCACAAACTTTATCTTTTTTTTTTAGTTAAAATTGCTGTTTACAAATATTACAAATATGAAAGGGCTGCATACGGTCATGTCAAAACTGTACAATCATCTGCGCTTAAGGCAGGAATTGTGGATCGCTTGAAGGGTCAAACTAGGAAAATGCACCACTAATTTGTATTTTAGATTTTAATTTTATACACCAATAATTTAAAGCCGAATACTCCGTTATAATTGTCAGTTCTTAATTATTGCACTTCTTAAACTCAAACAAAAATATAATAATGGTAATAATAATAGTAGTAGTAGTAGTAATAATAATAAAAATATTAATATGTTGCAGCCCTGGGGTGAGAGCATCCCAAAACACATACCACTTTTGGTTTCTGTTTATCTTCTTGGTTTTTTATTTTCATTAGTTCTCTTCAAAAGTTGGTTTTGTTCATGTTTGAATCCTGGTAATGCAGCAATTAAAAAATATTCAATATTGATCAGAGCCTAGTTTTAAAGTAATATCTCTGTATTTTCCAACCTATTCTGTGTCAACATTTGCCCATTGCTAAAATAAATTTTGCTTCCGCTGTACATACTTCCTCAAATTGAAAAGTTGTGTTTGTATGTGTGCGTTCGCGTGCGTGCGTGCGTGCGTGCGTGCGTGCGTGCGTGTGTGTGTGTGTGTGTGTGTGAGAAGTATATCAGATCATGTTTGCTGGCTCAGGAGATCCCCCACTTCACAATGGTGCATTGCAGTGATGTGATGGCCATGTTCGAACATGAAATCAGCACCATTGGAGCTGTGCTCACACGGAAGTCCTCCAATCCTCCTCTCCCCCTTCCCCCTAAAAGAAGGGGACTGTCAGTAAGTGCAATTTTTAACAAGGTCTCATAATGTCCCTACCCAACTATCCAACTGGAGCTGAGAGCTTTGCAAAGTATTTTCCATCTGAATAGTTGAAGCATTGTGGAGAAATCTCTTTTCAAAAACATTTGGATAGTAGGTAAAATGCAGAAAGCAGTTATTTATAAATGCACTTTGACCACAAACAAAAACAGTATAAACACAAAATACATAATGTTTTATTATGTCATTTAGATTTGTTTTGAAAATAAATGCTTTTTTGGAACTTAATGCCTGCAACACTTTAAAAAAAATTGGAATGTAGACAGTTTAACACTGCAAACGTTGACAATAATCTATCTGCAAAAAAAATAACAGTTTAAAAATAACGTTCCTCAACCAGGGATTGCACAGATTTGAGGTGTTTCACCTCTTATGGGTCATATAACGTCATCAAATACCCAGGAAATCCAGAGAGATAAAGGAAAGGAAAAGGCCGAAGAACACCACAGAATGCCCATGACCTTGACATGGCACTGCACTAAAAACCAGAACATTTCTGTGATAGATATTGCACATGGGCTTAGGAAGCCTTACGTCAACAAATCAAATCAAATTTATTTGTATAGCACTTTTTATAACGGATGTTGTCACTAAGGAGCTTCACAGAATTCCAGAAAAGACAAAGTTTTAACAAGAATGTAAAACCCCCCGGTGGGCAAGCCAGGGGCAGCAGTGGCAAGGAAAAACTCCCTCAAGAAGAAACCTTGGGAGGAACCAGGCTCACCAGTGGGGGGACCTATCCTTCTCTGCTAAAACTTACCTACAAGTGACTATACTACTAATACACTGCTCAAAAAAATAAAGGGAACACTCAAATAACACATCCTAGATCTGAATGAATGAAATATTCTCATTGAATACTTTGTTCTGTACAAAGTTGAATGTGCTAACAACAAAATCACACAAAAATCATCAATGGAAATCAAATTTATTAACCAATGGGGGCCTGGATTTGGAGTCACACACCAAATTGGAAAAACACACTACAGGCTGATCCAACTTTGATGTAATGTCCTTAAAACAAGTCAAAATGAGGCTCAGTATTGTGAGTGGCCTTCACATGCCAGCATGACCTCCCTACAACACCTGGGCATGCTCCTGATGAGGTGGCGGATGGTCTCCTGAGGGATCTCCTCCCAGACCTGGAATAAAGCATCCGCCAACTCCTGGACATTCTGTGGTGCAACATGGCGTTGGTGGATGGAGCGAGACATGATGTCCCAGATGTGCTCAATCAGATTCAGGTCTGGGGAACGGGCGGGCCAGTCCATAGCTTCAATGCCTTCATCTTGCAGGACTGCTGACACACTCCAGCCACATGAGGTCTAGCATTGTCCTGCATTAGGAGGAACCCAGGGCCAACCGCACCAGCATATGGTCTCACAAGGGGTCTGAGGATGTCATCTCAGGACCTAATGGCAGTCAGGCTACCTCTGGCGAGCACATGGAGGCCTGTGTGGCCCTCCAAAGAAATGGCACCCCACACCATTACTGACCCACTGCCAAACCGGTCATGCTGAAGGATGTTGCAGGCAGCAGATCGCTCTGCACGGCGTCTCCAGACTCTGTCATGTCTGTCACATGTGCTCAGTGTGAACCTGCTTTCATCTGTGAAGAGCAGAGGGCACCAGTGGCGAATTTGCCAATCCTGGTGTTCTCTGGCAAATGCCAAGCCTCCTGCACAGTGTCCTGCACATCTATGGACGTCGGGCCCTCATACTATCCTCATGGAGTCTGTGGTTAACTTTTTGCAGACACATGCACATTTGTGGCCTGCTGGAGGTCATTTTGCAGGGCTCTGGCAGTGCTCCTCCTGTTCCTTCTTGCACAAAGGCGGAGGTAGCGGTCCTGCTGCTGGGTTGTTGCCGTCCTACAGCCTCCTCCACGTCTCCTGGTGTACTGGCCTGTCTGGTGTGGTAGCACCTCCAGCCTCTGGACACTACGCTGACAGACACAGCAAACCTTCTTGCCACAGCTCGTATGTGTGGGCTGTAGAGTCCGTCTCATGCTACCACGAGTGTGAAAGCACCACCAACATTCAAAAGTGACCAAAACATCAGCCAGAAAGCATAGGTACTGAGAAGTGGTCTGTGGTCCCCATCTGCAGAACCACTTCTTTATTGAGTGTGTCTTGCTAATTGGCAATAATTTCCACCTGTTGTGTATTCCATTTGCACAACAGCATGTGAAACTGATTATCGTGTGATCAGTGTTGCTTCCTAAGTGGACAGTTTGATTTCACAGAAGTTTGATTAACTTGTTATATCGTGTTAAGTGTTCCCTTTTTTTTTTTGAGCGGTGTATTAATAGCAGTAGTATTAGTAGTAGTAATAGCTAGGAGTCTATGAAAACATCAGTGTAGGGTGGGCAGCTAGTCCAAGGTAGGTGGCGGTAGCTGGGGCGTGGGCAGCTGGTCTGAAATGGGTAGCAGGAGGGCTCGACAGTCAGTCGTCCTTCAGTGTCCGGCTGGACATGTGAGCGGTTGTATAATCGGAAAAAAGGCAGGGAGTGGGAATTAGTTTTATTCTGTCTGTCTGTACGTAAAACAGTGCGGCTAATGACTCCGGCAGATGTGACTATGACAGCTTAACTAAAAGGAGAAAACCAGGAGGACACACAGAAATGAGAGCACTCTGAAACAGTTTGGCATCCCTCCGCTCCACCGTCCACAAACCTGAGTGACCACGTGCGAGCAGCGGGACAACAGCACCAGCATCGCGTAGGTGTGATGGCTCGTAATGGGAAATGAGGTCTTGCAGGTACTCGATCGAGCCCATGTAGGGCTTTATATGTCAATAAAAGAATTTTATAATCAATGCGGAATTTAATTTAACTGGACTGATATCAAATTTTCTAGTTTTAGTGAGCACCCTGGCTGCGGCGTTTTGGACTAGTTGAAGTTTGCTTAGATTCCTGCTCGTACATCCTGAGAGTAGTGCATTACAGTAGTCTAGCCTGGAAGTAATAAGGCATGTACTAGTGTTTCTGCGTCACGCAGGGATAGGGCATTTCTTATCTTGGCAATGTTGGGAAGATGTAAAAAAGCTGTTCTAGTAATGCTGCCTATGTGTTGATCGAATGATAAATCTGAATCAATTATGACGCCAAGATTTTTTGCTGCTGAGCCAGGTGTAACTGGAAAGTCGGCAAGATTTAAAAATAAATCTGGTAGTTTATTTCTTGCCAATTTAGGACCCAGAAGGAGAACCTCTGTTTTGTTACTGTTTAGTAGGAGGAAGTTCCGTAACATCCAGCATTTCACGTCTTTTACACAGTCCTCAATTTTCTTTAATCTGTATTTGTCATCAGGTTTGGCTGATATGTACAGTTGCGTATCGTCTGCATAACAATGAAAGTTGTTGAGAATGCCATGCCAATAAATGCCATGGTTACTTATAACTGTGCCTAACGGTAACATGTATAGTAAATCTTCTTCTTCTTCTTCTTCTTTCGGCTGCTCCCTTTAGGGGTCGCCACAGCGGATCATCTGCCTCCATCTTGCCCTATCCACTGCCTCCTCTACTTTTACACCAACCATCTCCATGTCCACCTTCACTACATCCATAAACCTTCTCTGAGGTCTAGCTCTTCTCCTTCTGCCCGGCAGCTCCATCTCCAACATTCTTTGACCAATATATCCACTATTCCTCCTCAACACATGTCCAAACCATCTCAAACTGGCCTCTCTGGCTTTATCTCCAAACAGCTCTACCTTCACTGTACCTCTGATCTGCTCATTTCTAATCTTCTCCAGCCTTGTCACTCCCAACGAAAATCTCAGCATCTTCATCTCCACCACCTCCAGCTCAGCCTCCTGTCTTTTAGACAGAGCCACAGTCTCCAAACCATACATCATAGCAGGACGCACTACTGTCTTGTAAACCTTCCCTTTCACTCTTGCTGATATCCTTCTGGCACACACCAGCCCTGACACCCATCTCCACCCACTCCATCCTGCCTGCACCCTCTTCTTCACCTCTTTTATGCACTGTCCATTGCTCTGGATGGTTGACCCAAGATATTTGAAGTCATCCACCTTTACGACCTCTACTCCTTGCATCTTCACCTTTCCACCTGCCTCCCTATCATTTACACACATGTATTCCGTCTTGTCTCTACTGACCTTCATTCCTGTCCTCTCCATTGCAAACCTCCACCTGTCCAGATTCTCTTCCACCTGCTCTCTACGCTCACAACAGATTACAACGTCATCTGCAAACATCATGGTCCATGGAGCCTCCTGCCTGACCTCATCTGTCAACTTTTCCATCACCATTGCAAACAAGAAGGGGCTCAAAGCTGATCCCTGATGTAACCCTACCAACACCTTGAAACCATTTGTCACGCCAACTGCACACCTCACCACTGTCTCACTATCCTAATACACACACACACACATACACATCACCCTTGTTCTTAAAAATGGGGACCAGTACACTGCTTCTCCACTCATCAGGCATCCTCTCACTCTCCAAGATTTTGTTAAACAATCTGGTTAAAAAGTCCACTGCCTTCTCTCCTAAACATCTCCATACCTCCACAGGTATGTCATCTGGACCAACTGCCTTTCCATTCTTCATCCTTTTAAAAGCTGCCCTCACTTCCACCTTACTAATTCTCTGCACTTCCTGATCCACTATCTCTCCCCCCGTTGTCCTCTTCTCTCCCTCATTTTCCTCATTCGTTTGTTCTTCAAAGTACTCCTTCCATCTACTCAACACTCTCTGTTCACTCACTAGTACATTTTCCTCTCTATCCTTTATCAGGCTAACCTGCTGTACATCATTTCCAGCTCTGTCTCTCTGTTTAGCCAAACGAGTCCTTTACTCCTTCTTTACTGTCCAGCCTCTCATACAGCTCATCATAGGCCTGATGCCTTTGCCACCATTCTTTTCGCTATGCGACTAGCCTCACAGTACTCCTGCCTACTTCCTTCATCTCTCTGGTTATCCCACTTTTTCTTAGCTGCCTTCTTCTTCTGAATACTCTCCTTGACTTCCTCATTCCACCACCAACTTTCCTTGTCTTCTTTCCTCTGACCAGACGAAACACCCAACACATTTTTGCCAGTTTCTCTCACCACCTTGGAAACTACAGCTCAGTCAGTCCTCAGGTAGCTCCTCACTGCCCCCAAGGGCCTGTTGCAATTTTTCCCTGAACTGCCTGCAACCATCCTCCTCCTTCAGCTTCCACCATCTAATCTTTGGCTCTGTCGTCACTCTCTTCCTCTTCTTTGTTTCTAATCTCATTCTACAGACAACCACCCTATGCTGCCTTGCTACACTTTCCCCTGGTACCACTTTACAATCTCCAATCTCCTTTAGGTGGCATCTCCTGCTAAGGATATAATCCACTTGTGTGCACCTCCCTCCACTCTTGTAGGTCACCCTGTGTTCTTCCCTCTTCTGAAAATACGTGTTCACCACAGCCATTTCCATTCTCTTTGCAAAATCTACAACCATCTGACCTTCCACATTTCTGTCTTTCACACCATACATACCCAGCACCTCTTCATCCCATCTGTTCCCTTCACCAACATGTCCATTGAAGTCTGCACCGATCACTAATCTCTCCTCTCTAGGGACACCATCTACCACTTCATCCATCTTACTCCAAAATTCCTCTTTCTCGTCTAACTGACAACCAACCTGTGGTGCATATGAACTGACCACATTCAAAATTACACCATCAACCTCCAACTTCAGGCTCATGATCCTGTCTGACACATTTCTCTTCCTCTCTACACCATGATAGAACAGTTTGAATCCACCTCCAATGTTTCTGGCCTTGCTTCCTTTCCATCTGGTCTCCTGAACACACAGAATATCTACCTTCCTTTTCTCCATCATATCTGCAAGCTCTCTGCCTTTACCAGTCTTTGTCCCTACTCTAACCTCCACACTCCTGCCTTTCCTTCTCTCTCGCTGCCTTCTAACCCGCCTTCCTCCTCTCCTCTTTGATGGTCTTCGACCTACAGTAGTCCAATTTCCACCGGCACCCTGCTGGTCAACAGCACCGGAGGCGGTCGTTCTTAACCCGGGCCTCGACCGGTCCAGTATAGCAATCATATTTGTGATCCGCATGATAGTTTTGGCACAAGTTTTACGCCGGATGCCGTTCCTGACGCAACCCTCACCATTTATCCGGCTTGGGACCGGCACCAGAAGTACACAAAGTACACCCCTAATGGCTGGTTTGGTAACATGTATAGTAAATAATGGTCCTAAAATAGAGCCCTGCGGAATTCCAAATCTTACTTTTGGAAGATAAATTGTTTACACTGACGAACTGATAACGTTCTGTTAGGTAAGATTGGAACCATGATAGGGCTGTCCCTGTGATTCCAACCATGTTTTCTAACATTTCTACATACATAGCCTTGGTCAGAGGCAAGAAGATCATTAGTTATCGTAACTAGAGCTGTCTCAGTGCTGTGATGTGGCCTGAATCCAGATTGGAATTTTTCATATGTATGGTTCTTATGTAGATATCAACTATGTTGTTGGGCCACAGCTTTTTCTAAGATCTTTGATATAAATGGTAAGTTAGAAATAGGCCTGTAATTAGACAAGACGCTAACATCAAGATTTGGTTTCTTGATCAGATGTTTGATAACTGCTGGTTTAAAAGCTTTGGGAACATAGCTTAGACTAAGGGACGAGTTTACTATAGTTAAAAGAGGGTTTATAATGACTGGCAGTACTTCTTTGAGTAATTTTGAGGGAATTGCATCGAGTATGCAGGTCGTGCAGTTTGCAGAGGGCATAATCTTGTCTAGTTCTAGCTGTGGGAGTGGGTAAAAAGTTCCCAGGCTTTTTTCTACAACTGTGTTTCGTTTTATATCAGCCAGGTCAGATGACAGCCAAGTTGGATTTAATACTGTGTGTTGAATTTGTTGTCTAATATTTTCAATTGTATTATTAAGGAAGTCCATAAAAACTTCCCTTTTGAGAGTTGCTGGAATTTCTGGTTCAGTACCTGCCTGATTTTTTGTGATTCGGAAAATCACACTAAACAGAATTTTAGGATTATATTTATTGTTCTCAATCAGCGAGGCCAGATATGCTGAGCGAGCTTTAGTGAGAGCATTTCTATACTCTGTAAGGCTGTCCTTCCAGGCAGAGTTGAACACTTCCAGCTTGGTTTGTCGCCATTTCCGCTCTAGTTTCCGAATGGTTTGTTTTAAGGTACGGGTTTTATCATTGTACTATGGGGCAAGCTTTTTCTGTCTTATTTTCTAAAGTGGATCGGAAGGTATCTTCTCAATAATCGGTTTGTAAATCTAGTTCCATTGGGTCTGATGGAGTGAAAACTGGTGTTGATAGTTCTGGCAGATTTTCTATAAATTGTTGGGCGGTAAAAGGTTTTATTGAGCGCTTTGTAGAATAATGAATGGACATACATATATTATCGCTAAGACGTAGCTTATATGAAATTAGGTAATGGTCTGAGACTGCTGAGGTTTATGGTAGGATATTAAGCTTGTCTATGTTAAGACCTAGTGTCAAAACTAAATCTAACATGTGACTACAGTAGTGTGTAGGCCCTGTTACATTTTGCATAATACCAACATCAAATTTATTTGCATAGCGCTTTTTACGACGAATGTTGTCACAAAGCAGCTTTACAGAATTTCGGAAAAGACAAAGTTTTAACAGGACTGTAAGAATGTAAACCCTGCAGCGAAATCACTAAATTCTTTTAAAAATTCAGAGTAGGGCCCTGGTGGCCTGTAAATGTTAAATAATTAAAATGCGTTCTTTTTTGTGACCAGATTTGTAACGTCAATGGAAAGGACCTCAAAGGAAGTGAAGATGTCACATTGTTTCTGACTAATATCTAGAGTATTTTGGTAGATTACACATACTCCACCTCCCTTGCCTGATAATCTTGGCCTATGTGCATAATTATAGCCTACATGGGTGGCTTCATTTAAAGCTCAATATTCATCTGGTCCAACCCATGTTTCAGTGAGGCAGAACATGTCAAATTTATGATCTCTTATAATTTCATTTACGATGACTGCTTTTGAGGTTAGTGATCTTATATTGAGTAGTCCAAATTTTAGATCTAAGGTGTTAGTGCTATCATCTGAATACGTATATATATTAATTAGGTTGTTTAAACAGGCTGATTGAGTTTTTCTATGATTAAATTTAGTTTTAATTCGGGTTGAACCTGTCAACTGCCTCTAGACAAACAAAGGCCCACAAAGGTTGCATAGCTGAAGATTTGCTTTCAAAACTGGATAAGTTTGTGTCTTCAGTGTCCACACATTTGTTGCGTGTTGTTGAAAGGAATGGTGATGTAACACAGACATTCAAGCCTTGTTTCCTCTCAGGTTTTTTTCCTCTTGTTCTAAAGGAGTTTTCACTTACTCATGGGAGCTTGGAGTTTTTGAGATAATGCATTTTTGTAAAAAAAAAAAGTGCTATATGAATATATTTTGACTTGACCTCGTAAACAGGCACTTATTCAAACTTTTTTTGAAACATTTTGCATGCATCAAATACTGTTATGAGTGTATATTTATAAAATAATGAGGTTCATAAGGTAAAACATTATATTGTGTTTTTGTACTGTTTAACTGTTCAATTCAGGTCCAACAGTTTACTGATCACTGTCTTTTGTTATTTTTATTATTTTTAAACACTGTCCTCTCACTGTTCACTCAGACACTTATACCTTGTCAGTCCACCTTGTAGCTGTAAAGTCAGAGATGTTAGCTCACCTGCTGGTGCACAGTTTGTGTTTGTCCTCCTCTAGTCTTTTATCAGTGGTCACAGGACACTGTCTACAGGACGTGGTGGCTGAATATATTTGGTTGGTGGACTATTCTCAGTCCAGCAGTGACAGTGATCTGTTAAAAACTCCAGCAGCAATGCTGTGTCTGATCCACTTGTACTAGCACCACACACAGAGACCCATCAATGTCCACCATGTCAGTGTTACTGGAGTGCTGAGAATAATCCACCACCCAAATAGTACTTGCTCTGTGAGGTCCATGAGGGTCCTGACCACTAAAGAACAGGGTAAAAGGAGGCTAACAAAGTATGCAGAGAACCAGATGGACTACAGTCTGTGATTGTAGAACAACAAAGTGCATCCATATAGTAAGTGGGCTGATAAAATGTACAGTGAGTGTAGAAATGAGATGGTCATAATGTTATGCCTGTATAGCATATCATTAGGCATGACTGTTGATGTCATACACAATCATTAGTAATTTACTAAGCCAAACCGCCAGGAGTGTGCATGTGCAGGGTCACAGACAGTGTGTTTAAGTATGGATATACTATGAATGTTTAATGCGTTTCACCACCATCACTTTCTTCTCTTGGTAGCAGATGCATACATGTGTTTGGGAGGTCCATTCTCTGTTTAAAATCATTTTGGTGAAGGGCATTAAGGTCAATGCAGATGAGACAGCAAAGGTAAGGCGTAATGCTTTTAAGCTCCCTAGTCTAAGCTCTGACCACTAAAAGTAACCCTCTTGTGTAGCCCATCATAATCTGAGACCTGAACAATGTTGCACTAAGAAACTAGTTATGGTTCTGCAAATCTGCAGTCATGGAAACGTTTGCATGGGTATCTGCCAACATACTTGCACATAACGTGTGGGGCACTGTCACGTTTACCTAAACTGAATGTGTACATAATGAAGAGGAAACATAGAAACAGTTATCATTTTTCAACATCAAGAAAAGGGTTATAATATACTGCAGAGGGAAAGTACAGATAGAAGTAACATTTGGATGTGATTAATGTTAATGTAATAAATATATAATGATGAATATAAGTGTATGTAATATTTATTAGCAACAATAAAAATATATTGTGTGGGGTAATATTCCTACAAAAATGTGTAATGTTATTGTTTTTATGAAGGGGAGTCATAATGCCTATAAGTAATGAACATTATAGGCCAAAACACTTGATTTTTCTGTCAGATTTCTGCCTTTGTACAGTGTTATGTTTCAAGCTTTTTTTCTTTCTTTTTTTTTTTAAGATGTCCTAATGCTTCCCAGATTTATTTGACACATCTGCAGCACGATATACTTTCCTATAAAACCCCTTTTGTATCTCTGAGGCAGGCAGGCTGCTTCTGACTTCTCAATCATGTCCTTAACAAGGCCATTCTTGACAACGCACTTATGTTAAAGCACTTGTGCTTAAATACATGTTTGCTCAAAAATAAAAGCACACTCGCCAAATTTTAGTCCTATTAAAACAAAATTGCCATTTCACCGAATTAGTGGGCTGTATGTTTTTCAGCTTCCCATAATGAAGCATAATGAAAACCCACATGACTATTTCAGTATTTGAAAACTGGCATCTTAAATGGTTAAGAAGTGCCTATGCATATTCCTAATGTAAATGTTTTGTTGTTCAATTTCAGAGAAGTAAAAATCAGGTGCAGATTGCCCCAAAACTTTTATGCTTTTCCAAGGGTAGCTTTAATAACTCATTCACAACACACAAAACAAAACAAAAAAAAATTTCAGATCAGAGTGAAAGGGTAGTCATTTTCTGTCCTAAAAACATGGACTAATGAAATAAACCTTTCTGTTGACGTTGTCACAACGATTATAATTTAGAAATGCCATTCTCTCCCTTTCTCCCTCTGCTAGGTGCAGGTTCGTGCAGGGCTGTTCCATGGTACAGAGCTGCTGTGTAAGCCAGCAGTGAGCAATGAGAGCAGTGGCCGCTCTGAGTATGTGTGGAACAGGACTCTGGAGTTTGAAATTTCCATCTGTGACCTTCCCCGCATGGCTCGCCTCTGTTTTGCCATCTACGCTGTGATGGACAAAGTCAAAAAGCAGAAATCCACCAAAAATGCTCAAATGAACAAATATCAGACTATCCGAAAAGCTGGCAAAGTGGTGAGAAATTACAAAGTAACTCTCAGAGCAGTATCAAAGTAGATTTGGGAAGAAAGGAAAATATTTTTATAGTAATGTTTCTCTTTATATTTAGCATTACCCAATAGCATGGGTGAACACAATGGTCTTTGACTACAGAGGACAGCTAAAGACTGGTGACATCATCTTACATACTTGGTCCTCTTTTCCTGGTGAGAGAACACACACCATAAACTCACATTTCCATGGATAAAGTTAAAAATCTTATGCTGATGGTTTAGTATATATGAGTAAAAATCTATGACTGTCTGCATAATTAGTGTGTTTGAGGTTGTTTCTGGTTTGTATCTGTCTCAGATGAGCTGGAGGAGATGTTGAACCCTATTGGAACGATCCAGACAAATCCATACACTGAGAATGCCACAGCACTTCATATTCGTTTTCCAGAGTACTCCACACATCCAGTCATTTTTCCACCTTTCGACAAAGTATGTGTACATAAAACAGCATATAGGGCTGTATGAGAGTAAAGAAAACTCTTTTATTTCATTTTCAGTCAAAATGATAAAGTACCACATTTTATTTTCAGAGTCAGAAAAAAAGTAGAAAATGTACATTTAAAATTGCAAAGAAGCGTCAACAATTTGTTAGTTCCTATTCTTTTTGGGCGACTTGCTTTTCTTGTTCTAGGAAATCTGAAGAGGGATATTTTTCTACACCTTCAAAGTTCAGAAGTTGCTTGCATTTTCAGCTTTTTTAACAATTTAAGCAGCATATATGCAAGCAATGAGTTAAGTGGTGACCTATCAGATTGTTAATATGTGGTGCAGTAACTGACTGGGTCATGCCCACAATCACACACGCTCACTCTGAACATGAGATACAGTGATTGATAAACTGCATTGCTGTGATAAATGCTTGTCATGAAGATTAAAAAGCAACAGTAGGCTACTTTGTGACTCAGAACTGATCTGCATAGTTGCTGCATAGTCTTTCTCTCTTTGCAGCTCGACCTGCATGTGTTTGAGTGTCATGCTCCCAAAACCGTCTTTTTGAAAAAACTTTTTTTCAGGTCACTGTAATGAAAATATGGTGTTCGCTTAAATAGTGCAGTTTCTGCAGATAGTAAAAGTATAAAAATACGAACTCCACCCTTAAACAAGCACACGTTGATCTTAACTACACTCAAATTATTCTAAAGTTCCAAATATTTTTTATTATCAGGGGGATTTGCAGCCCCTTCAACACCCACACTTAACACATGTCCTTGGTGGTCTGGGCTCTCAGGTGGGATGGACAGAAACTTGTGACTTTTTTTTTCTATCATCTCTCAAAGATGAAAGCATGTGACAGTTTTGGTCTAATAGGTCTTGCACGGTTGTTGAGAGTCCCATTTTCTGTATATCTTTAACTCCAGTAAACTATAATTCCAGTTTTTAAATTCCTTTTTCTCACATTTGCTATTGACTTTCCCATTCCTTAGGTACATGTATTATTCAGTGGATATTTGATATCAGATATCTCCTGAAAAATGAATGTTGTACTTAATGGCCATTTTGGCTTTAAATTAAATGAATGACTTTTGCACAATACTGTGCAGTATATTGTTGCAATTTGATATTGCCATCATAGGTTACTCTTTCTGCTTTTCCTTTTTCTAGATCCTTGAGAAAGCTGCAGAAATTGCTGGAGCTAGTGATTCGATGTCAATGGTTTGTGAACACACACACTTAACAAAGCCAAATTCTTCATTTATATCCGCAATTATTAATGTGATATAATTGGCTTATTAAAAATTTTATAACTTTCATACTGTTGAACTGCTGAAATGAAAGCTAAAAAATCACAAATCAAAAAGTAAATATTAAATAGTAATAAAGAGGCATGAAGTTGTAACAACAAGGTGCAATTTCAGTAATAATAGATGGAAATAATAATAGAAAAAAATAGAAAATGTCCCAATTAAGTGATGTATTTGAAATTGGGTCCTTAAATAGGGTTGTTTAAGACTGTTATCATTTGTAGCATTACAAGCAGTTTTAGTCTTTTATTATTCCTTGAACCTCAGACAAGAAGTTAGAGTAACCTGGATTTGCTTAAAGTCTACAAGACACAAAATGCTTACACCAAGGATGCATCCATCACAAAAGGAAATGTATTGCCTGGTTTAAAGTATTAAACCACATTCAAATGACTTTAAGTGGAAAAAAAAATGAATAACATTTGAAAACGAACAAATAATGTGATTCAGCTAAAATAGTGTGAGACAATGTGGTTTTGGGCACTTCCTGGGAAGGCAACTCAATACTGAGGCATGAAAGATCCTCAAGCGAACTTGACAAAGTGTGGGTGTGTATAACTATATGGGTAGACATAACTATAAATGGTTTTCTTATTATGTAAGTTTGCATTGGAATCCTGAGTGCATAAAAGAAAGCAAACCCAGCCTTACGATGGACTTCAAAAGGCTGATTTTATACTTCAGGAGAGGTTGGCTCAGAGCCGGCTGGATCTGGTGATGTCCACGCTGTCTGACTTCGTTGTTTGTGGCGGCTCAGTAGCAACAGCTGAATGCAGAACTGTCTCAGTCAACGACTGTGGAAGTCTTCTAGTGATGGTCTTCCAGGGTTCAGTCTGCGCACAGACTGGTTTGTGGCTTCAGCGGACTCTGAATTTCTTGAGATGGTTTGAGTAGCTGTTACTCCACTGGTGGGTCCTGTATGCAATCAGGTCACTTTGCAAAATGACTAACTCTCTCCATTTTATTAGAAGGAATCAGAAGCACACTTTCAATTCCTTCTCTAAGTGTGGCTTAAAATTTAAGATAGACTTGCATGTTTAGACAAACTAACAACACTACAAAGACAATGGAGACACTTATTAGATCTGATAATAAGTTGAGTTTCTGGCTTACGTCGACAAAGACTTGTTTCTTGCTAGCTTGGACTCGGAACCAACAAAAAATGCAGTGTGCTCAGGTTGTGTTTGACTGTATGCCCTCACCTTTGTAGGTGGAGTCAGAGCGCTCATAGGTCCTTCTCACGTAGCAGTTAATTAAGGGGTGGGAAGTGGTTTCAACAGTTCAGGGTTGGGCTCATGGCCCATTTCCATCCATGAATACTATTGGCTGAAGGCTTGGTTGTGTGGCTGACTGCATAGTATGAAAAGCCCTTCTCCAGACGACAAAGGTGGAGGATGAGGAGGAATGGCAAGAGTTAAGTTTAAAAGCAGACTCTGGTTTATCGAAATTACAGAAGTATGCTAGTAGTGAAGCTTAACATCTTTAACTGTTTTAATATCATGTTGGTAGTGCTAAGGTTATGAATTTGTTTAAACTTAATCCACATGAAGTATAACATTAGGTAATAGCTAATGAAATATTGACAACGTGTAATTTTCTTTTTTTGTCTTGAATAAGAAGTAAACATGACATTGACAATATCATATCTGTAATATATGGTGACACATTGGCTTCAGTGTGTAGTTGATTTTTCTCAAAGGACCTTTCAACAAGACAAGAAGACTCTATACTGTACTTTCTGCAAGAAGTTGTTGGCTATGTACTAGCAAACCAAGTGAAATGAAGACTTACCTTCCTGGAATACCTACTGCACCAAACAGAATGATGTACTTGGTGAGCAATGTTTTGGACTCCAAAAAATAAATATTATTTAATGTACAAATAAAATTACATCCTACTCATGTTTATCCTTTTATTATCAATTTAAAGTACTAACCAGATTAGTTTGTGGTTTTTGTCCACATGCTAAAGTGAAAGGCGTCCTCTCGCAGAATGTCCTGTGTAGGATGCAGCCTAACCCAGAGCATCTGAAGAGGATGTCCTTAGACTCCAGACTGTAAATTGATATGGCTACCCTCCTCCACTGTATATGGATACCTATGGATCATAACCTCCCTTCACCATGCAGCAGTTGACATTTCATTTTTTATATTCTGTACAGCATTGTCCAGCTTCTTATCATTCTTATTGTTATGATGTCTAGCAGAAAGGCCAAACTCCCGCATCCTCTAAACACTATATTTGAGACACCCAGCATCTTTGAGATGCAGGGCACAGGCAGGTACATTTCCAAGAGCTTCTCCAAGCTCTCTCTCAATCTCTAAACTGGGATGTCTCTCCAGGTACTGTGTCAAGGTATTTCTGCCACTGGTCCATTAAATGTGTTTTGTTGCAAACCTAAAAAGCTCCTGCACAGCATCTAATCTCTGTTGGCACATCAATGTGTTGGGAGAGTGCATTATAGAGATACAATTCCTGCCTACATGTAAATTCCGTGTAATCCAAATCCATAGGTTCATGTAGAATTTTAACCTTCACTGTTCCTTGTCCTCCATCTTTGTCTTCTGGAGAAGGGTTTTCATACTATGCGGCCAGCCACACAACCAGGAGCCATCAGCCAAAAAAAAAATCACTCGAGCACAGCTGAAGGTAATTTACATGACATGTGACTAAAACTATCAAATCGAGAAAGAAAAAAAAAATTGAGAATGGGGGTGGGGAAACGGTTTGAGCGCAATGTAATAAATGCAAACGGAATACTTTGTGCTCACGAGTATCACATTTGCACTTGTGATTTACTGTAATATGTATTTGCTTAAAAAGGTATTATGAAAATATCTAAGGCAATTCAAGTACAGAAAAAAAAACATACTTTGAAAAAAAAAATATCCCTACAGATTTCTTTGCAATTCTCAAGGAAAAATGTAAGGAGCAATGAAAGCATGGGATGGACACAGTAAATACTGAACATAACTCCAATGGAACCACTGGTACTGAACCAAAATAAGCTAAAATAAAGTATTCCAAAAAAAAAAAAAAGATATTTTCCCTCCATGTGAAGTGGATCAGGCGAAATGTTCAGAACATTGAAGTCTTAAATGCCACAAGTGATGTCGCAATGTACACCTTTCACACGGACACTCATACACAGTACACACAGACTCATGCACATGCAGCCTAATGCACAGTGGCATTGGAATTAAGGAAACATTGTATTTAAGAGAGCAGTCAATTAAATGTACCAAATAATTTAACGGAGCAATGGATTTAAGGCGGCAGGGCAGTAATTTAAGGAAGCATTAAGGATTGAAGGGAGCAGTGAATTTGAGGTACCAGTTAATGTAATTTTGCCTGAGATTTACGGGTGGCAGTGGATTTAAAGAATCAGTGCATTTAAGGTGGCAGTCATACTCATTATGACTGAGGTGTCCTCGAGCATGACACCTAACCCCCAATTGCTCCCCGGGCGCCTTGGATAGGGCTGCCCACTGCTCCGGGCAAGTGTGCTCACTGTCCCCTTGTTTGTGTATTCACTAGTGTGTATGTGGTGTTTCACTTCACGCATGGTTTAAATGCAGAGGTGGAATTTCCCCGTTTGTGGGATTAAAAAAGTCTCACTTATATCTCAAGAAAGGTGGGACAGGGTCATGTTTACCATCAGTCATTGTGTAGCATCCCCTCTTCTTTTAGCAACAGTTGGTAAATAACTGATGAGTGAGGAGACCAATTGCTAGAGTTTTGGTAGAGGAATCTTGTGCCATTTTTGTGTGATGTAGAATTCTAGCTGTTCAACAGTCTTTTTTGACAGATTTTTAATTTCATGATGCGCCAAATGTTCAGCACACAGAATCTTTTTATGCAAAGCCGTGCTGTTGTGATGGATGCAGTATGTGGTTTAGCACTGTCTTACTGAAATTTGCAACTCCTTCTGTGAAAGAGACATTATCTGGATGTTGGCATATGTTGTTCTAAAACCTCTATATACTGATCAGCATTGATGGCCTTTCCAGATGTGTAAGCTGCCCACGACATAGGCAATAATGCAACCCCATACCATCAAAGATGCAGGCTTTTGAACTCTGTGCTGATAACAAGCTGGATGGACCCTTTTCTCTTGATTCCGCAGGACATGGTGTCTATGGCTTCCAAAAGGGAATTTTAAATTTGATACATCTGACCACAAAACAGTTTTCCATTTTTCCCCAGTCCCTTTTGAATGAGTTTGGCCCAGGGAAAACCACAGCATGTTTGGATTGTGTTGGCTTCTTCTTTGCATGATACAGCTGTAACTTGCATTTGTGGATTGCATGGCGAACTCTGTTCACAGACAGTGATCTCTGGACATCTTCCTGAGCCCATGCATTGATTTACAGTACAGAATCATGGCTGTGTTTAATGCAGTACCACCTGAGGGCCCAAACATAATGGTCTTGTCCCTTGCGTATAGGGATTTCTCCAGACCCTCTGAATCTTTTGATATTGTGTACTGTAGATGGTAAGATATCCAAATTCTTCACAATTTTTTATTCTGATGAACATTATTCTGAAAATTTTCCACAATTTTAATTTTATAGTTTTTTGCATATTGGTGAACCTCTGTTCACCAAAGGAATCAGTGAGGTAATATAAGTGGGGTAATAAGGCGGGTAAGTGAGATACTAGAAGAAACACTGGTTTGTTATAGTGGTTTCAGAGGATGGACTGTTGAGTGTGATAATATATATAATATATATATATATATATATACCAATATGTTTAGAAGGGCAGTGTAGAATCTGTAATATTTTTGTGTAATATTTTAACTGTTCAAGAGAGGAATGGCTTGTGGGAAGAAGCTTCTCTGTAGCCTGAATGTCCTGATCTTTATCTGGCTGACGTGCTGGCCTGAGGGAAGGACCTGGAACAGGTGGTGTCTGGGGTGTGATGAGTCAGTGAAGATTTTCTCTGCACGCTTCCTGGTTCTGGAGGCATGCAATTCCAGCAATGTGGGCAACTTAATCCCACTCTCTCAATCTCTGCAGACCTGATGATGCACAGCAGTCTGTGGAGGTCATGCTTGGTGACTGACCTACCCCACACTGTGATGAACGTGGTGATGAATGACTATATGATGGCTGTGTAGAACCACACCATCAGCTCCTTGGGCAGGTTGAACTTCCTCAGCTGGTGCAGGAAGTACATCTTCTGTTGGGCTCTCTTGATCATGGAGCTATTGTTGCTGTCCCACTTCAGGTCCCTGGTTGTGCCCAGGAACTTGCAGTACTCTACTGTCATCACAGTTCTGCCCAGGATGGTGAGTGCTGGTTGGGTTGGAGGGCTCCTCCTGAAGTAGACACATCACCATCTCGGTTGAGGCCACTGAATGTAATGTCGTCTGCTTACTTCAAAATTTTGACTGATGGGTCAGTGGAGGTACAGTCGTTCATGTTCAGTGAGAAGAGCAATGGTGAGAGTACACAAACCTGTGGTGCACCTGTACTGATGATCTGGGTGTTTGAGGTGAACTTTCCCAACCTCACCTGCTGCTCCCTGCCAGGTGTGGGTTGACATGCTGAGTGTAGTAGTCCTGGGATTATTGTATTAAAGACTGACCTGAAATCCAAGAACAAAATTATTGCACAAGTTCCTGGGTGTTCAAGCTGTTGGAGAATAAGATGGAGTCCCATGTTCACTGCGTCATCTACCGACCTGTTTGCCCTGTATGCAAACTGTGGGCAGTCTAGCAGAGGATATGTGATTGTTCTTAAAATGGGTGAGCACCAGTCTCTCAAAGGATTTCATGACTACAGAAGTCAAAGCAATGGGTCTGTAGTTGTTAAATCCTGTGATGGATGCAATTTGGCTTCTATGAAGTTGAGAGGGAAAACCATCAAGCAAGTTATGTCAAAGCTTCCATCCAACTCAGAAAAGGCAAAGCGAATTACAAACTCTATCACAACTTTTATTGCCAAGTATTTGTATCCATACTCAGTCATTGAGAACCAGGTTTTTTTCACGCTGTGTTGCACACTTTGGAGCCGAGATGCAGCGTCCCGTCTCCAAGATATTTTACTCACACTGCGACCCCTACTCTATACAATAAGACCAAAGAGGAAGTTATACAATCACCTGAAGAAATTGGGTAGAATAGCTATAATCTGCTCCGTGGGCACCCATTGCCACAGGATTTTATTTCACCATAGTGGCACATTTTATCACAGATGAGTGGCAGCTAGTGTCTCGTTCTCCAAACAAGAACAGTGAATGAGAGCCTTCCATTTGACTTGGCACATTACTTCCATTATCTTTTATTAATGAATCAAACAGAAGTGAAGTTATTTTAACAGTTGCCTGAAACACATTGGTCAGGCTATCACTTTTTCTTGCAGTCAGAACTGTCTAAGTTAAATTAAAAAAAAGTTGATTCTTCTGTCACTTTTTATTTATGTCGGTGGTTAATCTGAACCATTAGACTTTTAGTTCGGCTCCTGAAGTGCTAGCCAATTGGTTAGCTTGCTTTGCTCTATCTACCTAGATACCACAGAGAAGATCAATCCAGATTTAAGAAAATAAAAATAAATAAAATTAAATACAAATGTATGAGAATTAAAAAAACAGTAAACATTGATTTGAGCTCACTATGTGTTTCCTGCTGGCATAGAAGGCTTGGAGAGTTTCCATTGTAATTCAATACAAATTAAAAAACTATTGAGTTTCATGTTATTGGCATAGAAATACTACTTTGCTTTTGTAAGGGGCAGATTTCAGCAGGTTTGTCCAAGTGATATGCACAGAATAAAATGGTAAACATCAATCACATATTGGTCAACTGCATTTCATGTCTGCTTGTGTGTCTGTGTAGGGACGTGGAGGGAAGAAGTTCCACATTGAATTGAAGGAGATCATGGAAAGGGATCCCCTATCACAGCTATGTGAAAACGAGAAGGATCTGATATGGACTTTGCGCTATGATTGCAGAGAAAACTTCCCACAGTCTCTTCCTAAATTATTACTGTCTGTCAAATGGAGTAAGCATGAAGATATGGCCCAGGTACATACGTAAATGCATGCACACACAAACGCATTTTTCCTTGTTCTGTCTTGCTGCTAAAACTTTGTTTTACACTAATTGGTCTCTAGTTGCAGGCTCTGTTGCAGATCTGGCCCAGGTTACATCCTCGAGATGCTTTAGAGCTGCTGGATTTTAACTACCCAGATCAGTACGTTAGGGAGTATGCAGTAAGTTGTCTGCAAGATATGAGGTAGGACTTCTACAATTCACATCTTATATCCATTCCCCCAAACATTTCTTTCATTTAAATACATATTTCTCTATATTGTTTGTTAGTTATTACTACTTGCCATGAATGTGCAAACTGTATACATCTGTCCTATTTATTTAGCAGCATGGGACTATAGGAAAGGTCACTGTTGTGAAGCATATATTCATATTCATAGAATATGAAAAATATTATTACTGAATGATGACATAATTTAAAAGTTTGTACATATCTGCATGGCTTGCCACTTTTGTACCACATGTAGTGTTAAATAATAATTTCTGGATATTTTAGTACAAGAACTGGAGTCCACTAACTGTCAACATGCTAAACGTACAGGCCAAATCTAATGATGCAAGCAGTGATTTAAAAATTTAAAAAATCTGCCTATAGCCAACAGTTCTCAAATTCTGCTAATAAAAAGTTATTCTTGTTTTTGTCATACACCCAGTCACCTCTATAATTATTTGCACCCTTGCTTAAGATGCGGAATAATTTAATGAAAAAATATTCTTATGGTTAATTTGCTCAATTTCACAATGAGTTTGAAAGAAATTAGAAAAACTTTGAAGTTTTTGAAGAATTGAAGTTGATTTTAGTCTTTAAAAAAAACTTTTAAAAATCCAAAACCTTATGTCAATGAAATAAATAACAATAAATTTGAATTGAGACAGAGGCCAAAGTCCCTGAATAATTTATCAGCATGGGAAAGATGATGAAATAAGAAAAAAGTGTGATGACTCTCATGAATCAGGCAATGGCTATGAAGTTTTTTGTTTACAATTCTTTTGATAAAGTTTAACAATCTTTGCAACAAGAAACAGCTACCATAGTTTTTTTTTTTTGTCCAAATGAATAACCCAGATAAATTATATATATATAGATTCTTTTTGTAAAAAAAAAGTAGTGTGTGTGTGTGTGTGTGTGTGTGTGTGTGTGTGTGTGTGTGTGTGTGTGTGTGTGTATATATATATATATATATATATATATATATATATATATATAAAATAAAATGTCCAGTGAGCGGCAATTGTGTGGACGAAAATGCCTTTTGATGTAAGAGGTCAGAGGAGAATGGGCAGACTGGTACGAGATGATAGAAAGGCAGCAGTAACTCAAATAACCAACCAAAATCTCTGAGGAATGTTTTCAACACCTTGTGTGTATGCCACGAAGAATTAAAGCAGCTCTGAAGGCAAAAGGGGGTCCAAACTTTTACTAGCAAGGTGTGTGTGTGTGTGTGTCCATATATATATATATATATATATATATATATATATATATATATATATATATATATATATATATATATATATCTCAGCCATTTTGGATCCAACTTTAGTTTTTTCAATGGGAAGAGGGTCATGTGACACATCAAACTTATTGAGAATTTCACAAGAAAAACAATGGTTTGCTGGGTTTTAACGTAACTTTATTTTTCATGAGTTATTTACAAGTTTCTGACCACTTATAAAATGTGTTCAAAGTGCTGCCCATTGTGTTGGATTGTCAATGCAACCCTCTTCTCCCACTCTTCATACACTGATAGCAACACCGCAGAAGAAATGCTAGCACAGGCAAAGATAAAAGTCTAAGGGTGTCAGATCGGGAGACCTTGGGGGCCATTCAGCTGGCCCACGACGACCAATCCACTTTCCAGGAAACTGTTGATCTAGGAATGTTCGGACCTGACACCCATAATCTTTCTGGAAAAACTCAGGGAACGTGCCAGGTTCAGTGCATGAAGAGGGAAACACATCATCATGTAGCAATTTCACATATCCAGTGGCCTTGAGGTTTCCCTTAGACTTTTATCTTTGGGGTCATCTGAAGGCAATTGTCTATGCTGTGAAGATACAAGATGTGCAGCACCTGAAACTACGGATACTGGAATCCTGTGCTAGCATTTCTTCTGTGGTCTTGCTGTCAGTGTGTGAAGAGTGGGAGAAGAGGGTTGCATTGACAATCCAACACAATGGGCAGCACTTTGAACACATAAGTGGTCAGAAACTTGTAAATAACTCATGAAAGAATAAAGTTACGTTAAAACCAAGCACACCATTGTTTTTCTTGCGAAATTCTCAAGAAGTTTGATGTCACATGACCCTCTTCCCATTGAGAAAACTAAAGTTGGATCCAAAATGGCTGACTTCAAAATGGTCACCACCCATCTTGAAAAGTTTTCCCCCTCCCATATACTAATGTGCCACAAACAGGAAGTTAATATCACCAACCATTCCCATTTTATATAGGTGTATCCATATAAATGGCCCACTGTGTGTGTGTGTGTGTGTGTGTGTGTGTGTGTGTGTGTGTGTGTGTGTGTACACACACTTTGTTAGCCTGTTCTTTAATGGCCAGGACCCACAGAGCATGCATTAGGGTGGTGTATCATTCTCATCACTGACATTGCTGGCGTGTTAGTGTGTGCTGGTTCAAGTGCATCAGACACAGCAGTGCTGCCGACGTTTTTAAACACTTAAACACCATGAACTATTGACTGCATTAGACACTCCTATCTTCTTATTCTACATTGAAGATGTCAGAGACGATAGCTGCTCCGCTGCTGCACAGTTTGTGTTGGTCATTCTGTAGTCCTCCATCAGTGGTTACAGGCTGCTGCCTATAGGACACTGTTGGCTGGATGTTTTTGGTTCTTTGGTTTTTAAAACTCCAGCAGCTGATCCACTCGTATGATATATTAGCACACACTAATATGCCACCACAATGTCAGTATCACTGCAGTGCTGAGACAGACTGACTGACTGACTGACTGACTGACTGACTACCACCCAAATAATATCTGCTCTATGGAGGTCCTGGGGGTGGTCCTGACCAATGAAGAATAGGCTTACAAAGGATGCAGAGAAGATAAACTTCAGTCTGTAATTGTAGAAAAACAAAGTGCTCCTGTGTGTCCTGTTCAGTGGAGCTGATAAAATGGACAATGAATGTAAATACAAGGAGGTGTATTTACTAAATACACCTCCTAAATACTATTAATAAAGTGCTAATAATGTGCTATTAACGTTTGTTGTGTCTGCTTTCAGTTTCCGTTTTTATCTGAGAAACCTCCTCACACTTACTTTTTTTCAGGGCTTTGGATTCCTCTGTCCAGCAAGCAAACAATTTTCCATGGCTTGGAAAAACTCAGTGTTTATTATACAAAAACTTGTCAAGCTATTTAAATTTTAATAAAACTCTATTATTTAAACACAAATGAGATACCTGTCCAGTCCAAAGTTCTCCATCAGCATCAAGCACCACCATTTCTGCAGGTATGCCATGTCACGCTATATATAAAACATAGGTAAATTTCCACAATAATATTTAAAAATTAAGGTCTCAAAAATTATTAGAAATAGTAAAATGTTCTTACAACTGTGTAATCAAAGGGTGCGTCTAACACTACATAAAAGGCAGACTGCAAATAAAAATTTCCATATGGAAATTTCTATATATAGGAATTAAAATATTAAAAATACATCTCTTACCATCAATTTGAACAGTCGTTGCCATGTGGTTGTTCTGGAATGCCCTTTTAGGAAAGTAAAAAAAATGCATGCAAGTTTTACATCATAGTTTCGAAAGATCAGTTTGTAATGCAGTGGCGTGTACTGCTATATCAAGGCCTGTCTTTTCTATCCATTGTCCTGGGTTTATCCTGTGTGCAAGATCCCTGCAAATGAACAAAATATCATGTCCCTGGCAATGCCACAGAGCATGCAAAACATGTAAAAATCGTCACTGTGCATTCACTCAGCAAACTTTAGCCATGGGCATGCATAAGCAAACAAGAACTGAACATGTTTCCAGCATGCATTCAAACAAGCTTGAGACAAGTCATAAGAACATGACTATCTCAGAACAGAACGTGCACTGCACATCTTTGCCTAAGTGTATCTAGAGTCTAAAAAAGATAAACCTAAAGAAGACAGTCTTGCAGAGGAACATAACATTTTCTAATCCAGGAAAGGCATAATAAAATCATATACAAGACAGCAGAAACAGGATAAGTATCATGAATTATGTAAGTTCCGGGCACGCAAGCTGATTGGTATTGATATTGCTGCACTTTTATGGCTCAGTCCATACTTCAAAAGGCGAAGCTTCCACCATACTGTGCAGGAAATGAGTGGAGTTCTTTACTGTGACGTAGAAACAAGCTGCTTGTTAAGGAACTAGAACTTCGCAGAAGGAACTGCTAACAATAAAACATACATACGTACAGTATAAGTACAGTGTGACCCTTCCTTGTCCTCTTAATGATCCACAGAGCCCACTTTTCAACTTGGTTCCACAAAGAATGGATTTTTGGCACAAAAATCTTAAATGTCTTAAAATTATAATGCGTATAAAAAGTAAAAGAAAGCAGATATAATAAATACCAAATTCTAAAATAAATTATGAGCACAGCTTTGCTATCGCCACACCCAGAGCACAGAATATGAATATTTAATCAAAATAAGTAACTACTTACTGGGAACAAAACCATGTGCAATCATTTAAAGATGAACACATCACCAGAAGTCTTCAGTGTCTACTATCCCTTTGAACTTCAGGCATACAATTTCTTCCAGTATTTTGGTCCCCAGTATCTGATCCTCTGATACAGTTTCTGTGCAATAATAAAGGTCTGTCTACTAGTTTGAGCAAGCAGCTGGTGCTGGTACTGGTACTACACTCCTCCAGTTCACGCTTAATGTGATCAACTTTGCCCCAAGTTTTTCTCTGTACACATATACTGGTACTAAATCATACCCAGTTCTTTGCACTGCTGAGAGGCCATTAGTTGTGTCCGTGCAAACACTGGGAAGGTGCAATGTAATGATTATGCCCTTAAATTTTTCTGTATGCCATCTTGTAATATGCGTGTGAAAATTCTTTTTGAGAAGTGGTAATGAACAGTGTGGACATCGATAATTTCTGATCTTTGAGAGGTGGCAGTTGGGAGCAGTGGAGATGATACAGTAACACTGTCAGATGGCAGTACAGAAGAGAAGCACTGGTGGATGGCAATGGACATGGGCAGGAACACTGTGGGATGGCATTGAAGCTGGTGAAAGAATGTCACTGGAGATCACACCATCAGATGGCAGTGGAGCTAAAATACAGGAGCACTGTCAAGTGGCAGTGGAGCTCACGATCCAGTGCTCCGTGAAGATCAGTGTCAAGCTCTCAAATCTTTTCAGTGTCAGTTTTGCTGGCAGTGAAAAACTTGGCTTACAAATTTCTGCGGGTTTAACATATAGAACATTTGTAATATTTGCAGGCCTTTTTTTTTTGGCCTGCCTTTACCAGAAATCTAAATCTTGGGTCATTGTTGGATCTTTCAGCAGATCACTGATCTGAAACACATGTCCAAATCCTTACAAAAGTGATTAAATGACCACAAAAGCAAACTTTTGAAATGCTGATTCTAGTTTTGTGATCTAAACCCTGTTGAAAACCTGAGGTGAACTGTAAGATCTAGAGATTGTGTTGAGGAATGATCTCAGATTCCTTGGTCTCTTTAAGCTATGTAGTAGAAAAATCATTCCTGTTATATAAAGAAAAAAGACATTTTACAATGTAGTAACTGTGTGGGGTGCCAATAATTCACATAGATGGTTTTTTCATTTTTTTTAAGACTAAATTTACTTCAGTTGAATGTGCAATAAGCGATTTTAAACAAATACATGTTTTGTCACAAAGGAGAGATGACAAACAGTCAAAGAGTAGAAGGTCTGAAGAACAAAGATTGAGAGAGAAGTTCTTAGATTAGGATAATATTAACATTTCAACGATCGATAGAGAAACCTCCAAGAAATTACGAGGATGACTTACTTTTCTCCAGCTTGTTATTTGAATTTTCTCATTCCAGCTTACGTGTTTTGGGTGGACTGCGAAAATTCAAACAAGAAGCTAGCAAAATATAGCTGTCTTTAGCGTCACTGAGCGACATAAAAGGGATGCAGAGGTTATTCTGTTTTTTTTATTGACGTGGGTAACATTTAACTTAATTTTGCTGTTTTAAGGTAAAGGTAAACTTTATCACTTTTTTTCCTAACTATAAAGCCATTTCAGAGAACAAAAGGAGGAACAGCCAAACCATTAATGTCAAACCATTGGTCATCTGTCAAACAGAAAGAGTGCTCTGCTCCCGAAAATCACTTTGGCAGTACGATGCCTAATTTCACCACTGTTCCAGAAAAAGTAGTGGCTACCTTTTAGCTACTGTTTGAGAAGTAGTGTGCTTCCTCTTTAGCTACTTTCAAAGCACATGTGTCTGAATGTTTGTGTGAATCTCCACCTGACGCACCAAACAAGCCCAACAAGACACTGCATTTAATCATGTGCCAGAAAGAAACATAAAACTGAAAAGCTGCAAATATACAAAAAGATCACCAAAAAGTGTAACCATCAATCACACTTGCACAACCAAAGGTGTGATATCCAACAGAAAAATAGACTAAGTAAAGCAAAGTCAGTCATTCCAGGTTTTTCCTAACAATGATAAACAAAGATAACTGGATACAAACCGGTTTGGTGCAAAGTGCTGTCAACTGTTGAAATAAAGCTGCTTCAATTGAAACATTTCAGCGAGATATATATACAGACATGGCGTTCAGAGTCCTTTTTTAAACTTTAGTAACACTTTAGCCTCAAAATTCTCATCAGTGACCCTGGCTCTGCTTGGGGTGAGAATCAATCCATCCATCCATCCATCATCTTCCGCTTCTCCGGGGTTTGGGTCACGGGGGCAGCATCCTGAGCAATGAGGCCCAGACCTCCCTTTCCCCAGCCACTTCCACTAGCTCCCTAGGAGGGATTCCGAGGCGCTCCCAGGCCAGCTGGGCGATATAGTCATGCCTGCGTGTCCTGGTTCTTCCCCGGGGTCTCCTCCCCGGTGGACTTGCCTGTGACACCTCCCAAGGGAGGCGTCCAGGAGGCATCCTAACCAGATGCCTGAACCACCTCAACTGGCTCCTCTCGACGTGGAGAAGCAGCGGCTCTACTTTGAGTCCCTCCCGGATGACCGAACTTCCAGCCACCCTGCGGAGGAAACTCATTTCAGCCACTTGTATTCGCGATCTCGTTCTTTCGGTCATTACCCAAAGCTCATGACCATAGGTGAGGGTGGGAACGTAGATCGACCAGTAAATCGAGAGCCTTGCCTTATGGCTCAGCTCTTTCTTTACCACAACAGGTAAAGAGCCCGCATCACTGCTGACCCAGCACCAATCCGTCTGTTGATCTCCCGCTCCCTTGTACCATCACTCGTGAACAAGACCCCGAGATACTTAAACTCCTCCACTTGAGGCAAGAGCTCATCCCCGACCCAGAGAGGGCTCTCCACCCTTTCCCGCGTGAGAACCATGGCCTCGGATTTGGAGGTACTGATCCTCATCCCGGCCGCTTCACACTCTGCTGCAAACCGATCCAGTGAAAGCTGAAGTTCACGGCCTGATGTCCCCAATAGGACCACATCATCTGCAAACAGCAGCGATGTGACCCTGAGGTCACCAAACCGGTGACCAGGGCGAAACCCGCACTGCTCCTCCTGAATGCGAGGTTTGACTATGAGCTGGACTCTCTTCTCCAGTACCCCTGCATAGACCTTGCCAGGGAGGCTGAGTAGTGTGATTCCCCTGTAGTTGGAACACACCCTCCGGTCCCTTTTTTAAAAAGAGGCACCACCACCCCAGTCTGCCAATCCAGTGGCACCACCCACGATGTCCACGCAATGTTGAAAAGGCGTGTCAGCCAAGACAGCCCCACAACATCCAGAGCCTTGAGGAACTCAGGACGGATCTCATCCACCCCTGGAGCCCTGCCGCCAAGGAGCTTTTTAACTACCTTAGCGACTTCGGCCTCAGTAATGGACAAGCCTATTCCCGTGTCCCCAGACTCTGCCTCCTCACTGGAGAATGTGTTGGTGGGATTGAGAAGGTCCTCAAAGTATTCCTTCCACCGCCCAATGACGTCTTCAGTCGAAGTCAGCAGCACACCATCTCCACTATAAACAGTGCTAGTGGCACACTGCTTTCCCCTTCTGAGTTGCCTGACGGTTTGCCAGAATCTTTTTCGAAGCCGACTTAGTCACTTTCCAAGGCCTCACCGAACTCTTCCCACACCCGGGTTTTTGCTTTGGCAACGACTGAAGCCGCAGATCGCTTGGCCTGTCGATACCTGCCAGCTGCCTCTGTGTCCTACAGGCCAACCATGTCCGGTAGGACTCCTTCTTCAGCTTGACGGCATCTCTCACCTGGGGTGTCCACCACCGGGTTCGAGGATTACCGCCCCGACAGGCACCAACTACCTTGCGACCACAGCTACATTCAGCCACTTCAACAATGGAGGAGCGGAACATGGCCCATTCTGAGTCAATGTCCCCCACCTCCCCCGATATCTGGTCAAAGTTCTGACGGAGGTGTGAGTTGAAGATCAATCTGACAGGTTCTTCTGCCAGACGTTCCCAGCAAACCCTCACTATACGTTTGGGTTTGCCTGGTCTGACCGGCATCTTCCCCCACCACCTGATCCAACTCACCACCAGGTGGAGATCAGTTGACAGCTCAGCTCCTCTCTTTACCCGAGTGTCCAGTACACATGGCCGCAAGTCCGCTGACACGACTACAAAGTCAATCATTGAACTGCGGCCTAGGGTGTCCTGGTGCCATGTGCACTTATGGACATCCTTGTGTTCAAACATGGTGTTCGTTATGGACAAACTGTGGTTTGCACAGAAGTCCAAAAACTGAACACCACTCGGGTTCAGATCAGAGAGGCCATTCCTCCCAATCACACCCCTCCAGGTCTTACTGTCGTTGCCCATGTGAGCGTTGGAATCCCCCAGTAGGACAATCGAGTCTCCAGGAGGAGCACTTTCAAGCACCCCTCCCAAGGACTCTATGAAGGGTGGGTTTTCTGAACTGCTGTTCGGTGCATAAGCACAGACAACAGTCAGGACCCGAAGGCGTAGGGAAGCTACCCTCTCGTCCACTGGGGAAAACCCCAACATACAGGCGCCGAGTCGAGGGGCTATGAGAAAGCCCACACCTGCCCGCCGCCTCTCACCATGGGCAACTCCAGAAAAGAAAAAAGTCCAGCCCCTCTCAAGGAGATTGGACCCAGAGCCCAAGCTGTGTGTTGAGGTGAGCCCGACTATATCTAGCCGGTATCTCTCAACCTCGCGCACCAACTCAGGCTCCTTCCCCGCCAGTGAGGTAACGTTCCAAGTTCCAAAAGCCAGTTTCAGCAACCGAGGATCAGAACGCCAAGCCCCACGCCTTCGGACACTGCCCGATCCACAATGCACCACACCCCTACTACTGCTCCTCCCATTGGTGGTGGGTCGATGGGAGGGGGGACTCATGTAGCTCCTTCGGGCTGGGCCCGGCCGGCCACCATGAGTGAATGCCCGGCCACCAGACGCTCGCTGGCGAGCCCCTCCCCCAGGCCTGGCTCCAGGGTGGGGCCCCGGTAACCCTGATCCGGGCAGGGTACACAAGTCCTTCCTTTTTGGTTTCATAGGGGTGATTATGGATCACACTTTGTTTGGCCTGTCACCTAGGACCTGTTTGCCATGGGAATCCCTACCAGGAGCTTTTGCTCCAGACAACATAGCTCCTAGGATCATTAAAGCACACAAACCTCTCCACCACGATAAGGTGGTGATCCATGGAGAGGGGTGAGAATCAGGCCTGAATAATCTCTCCAGTGCTGCAGAGCTGTTGCGGCTCCACAGCAGAACTAGATTTTTAGGTAAAATAACATAATACTCCTCCTTTGCTGTAAAATTATTAACTGTTTTAGCATAGTTTTTACAATAAATGATTAAGCGCTAGAGTTAATGCATAACTGCTAATTCATCAACCTTTAACACTGAAGACTGACCCGCAGATTGCTGGACACACAGCTATATAGATAATGAAAAGGCAGTGAGAAATATTTAAGACTAACTTCGATCATTTGGAGTTTAATGGACTTGTTTGCATTTATAAGCACTCAGCTGGTTTTCTCATATGTTTAATCTGCAACAACTCAAGAACCTGAAGTCAGCTTCTTGTTCTCCTACTTCTCGTTCAAAGTGTCCTGCTGCACCTTAAATGGCAAAAAGGCACAATCTGGTGCCTCAGGCTCCATTTAAGGTGAAATGGGACAATTCGAATGAGAAGCTGGTGCATGAGGAGCAACTTCATCCTCGTAAAAAGTCTAACATTGAGAGATGTAATACAAGAAACCCACGAAATTGTTTCCTGATTAAGGTGCGAGAAAAGTGGTTACAGCAGAGCTAAAGCATAAAGCACAGCAAAGTAAATCTGTGTTTTAGTTTATATTATATTTTTGGCCTCTACTAGCACATCAGCACATGCTGAGACTTGCTTACAGCCAAGATGTTAAAACGGACATAAAATGTTCTGGTTCTCAGAGTGGTTTAAATTTTGTTGAAAGGACAAAATAGCTCTTCTTAATATTTTGGTTGCAACCCCTCAGATAAGCTTGCTAGTAAGGGGTGGTCAGCGTGGCCGTTTGTTCACACTGTCTGCGGCTCAGTCAGGATTACATGGTTGTCAACAGCCCCTTTAACAGCCGCATTATATGGTTCAGATTTGCTAATTCTACAACCCCCTGCTCAGATTTTGCTAATTTTACAACCCCATGCTCAAGATTGCTGCTTTGTACAGCTGTGAAACCAAAATTGGAATTTTGCTGAATGCACTTTAACAAACAGGCTTATTTTAAAAGAAGACTTTTGAAGAAAAAAAATCATTGTATTTGAATCTTTGTAATATTTATAATTTAGTGTTTTGATGTTTCTGAACGTCTAAATAATCATGCGCTCTCTCTCTCTCTCTCTCTCTCTCTCTCTCTCTCTCTCTCTCTCTCTCTCTCTCTCTCTCTCTCTCTCTCTCTCTCTCTCTCTCTCACGTGTGTGTGTGTGTATATCAGTGATGAGGAGCTGTCACAGTACTTGCTACAGTTGGTGCAGGTATTGCGTTATGAGCCATACTACGACTGTGCCCTCACCCGGTTTTTATTGGAGCGTGCACAGACCAATCGCAAGATTGGACATTTCCTCTTCTGGCATCTTAGGCAAGTGTTTGTTCTGAAATGTGCATGCATAACATCTGCAATTTTACAGCTTATTTTAAACTTTGAAAAAATGTACTTTTAAAATAAAGTTCATTGTTCCCATTCATCTCCTTGAACAAGGCCCTGTATAGCCTGACTGCCTTAACCCCACCTGAAGCTTGCCACCAAATGAAGACTGAACAAAACACCGAAAAGTGCCTGCAGAGTCAATTTGTAGAATTGCGACAATAACAAGCCATCATCAGATTATTTTCCTTTCACTGGAGCCCAGCCATGAACAATGAAAATCTACCCTAGACCATCATAGGAGGTCGTAAATTGTCAATTGTAAAATGCCGAACTACAGTTTGTTGTTAGCTTTCACCTGGCATCCACTGAACCCAGATTCAGATGGCGACATATGATTAATCGCTCATATGATTAATCGCATATTTTTCATAACTTTTGTATTTCGTAAGCTACATTTATAAATGGGTGTTGTATGAGAGCTGTAATTGTCTTCTGTCCAGTCAAATAGATGGGTGTTGTAATTTTGAACTTCGTAATAGAAGAAACTGAACTCACATTTTTTCTTTTGTCTACTGAAAATTGACTAATTTTTTCACAAATCTGGGCTATGAACTATAATCAAATTGCATCTTTTCAGTGATCTACTCTGTATTAATTATTTTAATAAAATAATACAAAGTCTGTCTAAGATTTTTAGCTTTCAGCTGTAAATTGTAAGCATATAGCAATATGTTTATGATCATAAAACATATTTTCTGTTCTTTTGAGGGAAACTTTTACAAAAAATAAGGGGTTAAGGTCCTGCTACAGCATCTCAATGGGCTTCAGGTCAGGACTTAGTCAGTGACTAAGCCACTCCAAAAACCTAGTTTGCCATCTTTTGAACCATTAAGAGGTAGACTTGCTCTTGTGTTACGCATCACTGTCTTGCAGCATAACTGTACAGTGTTTAAGACTCTGTTCTGATGGACTGATGACCATGCATAGTCATGTCAGTAATAGCAAGTTGCCCAGGCCCTGCAGGAGCAAAGCATCCCCACACCTTCACACTACCGGCACCATGTTTGACTGTTGGTTTGTTGTTCGTATTGTTAAATGTTGTGTTAGCTTTACACCAGATGTAACACAACTTCCACTTTTGATCAGTTACCAGAACATCATTCCAAAAGGCCTGGGGGTCAACAGTGTTTTTCCATGGCCCCCAAGTTGTTTTACCAGATCATTTAAAGTGCATTTAAAATACAGTAATCAATGAAGCCTGTCAATTTTACTGGATTTTATAATACAGTGCAACACAATAAGCAAAAAAAAAAAAACACTTTGTAACTCCTAATGATATAGAGCTAGTGCTTGACAGCCACCAGGTGCTACATCTGAGGCTGAAGAAGTTTGCAAAAGCAGGTCTCAGTATATGCATATTTGTTTAGCCGCAGTATTTTCAGACAACGGTAAATTAATTTGAAAATGTATCTAATGTTATTAATTAAAATTGATACTTTATTTGCGCTATATTGGATATTCATGAACTTTCACTGGTAACAGGATTCATTTGTAATCTACATTGTCACAGATGGTGTTAGCATCTTCAGAAACGACTCAGAAGGGAAACAGAATCAAGGTCGTCTCAAACTGAGATGCAGACATCCAAGCTCTGTTCAAAAGTCAAGTCCAAGTTTATTTATAAGGTGATTTTTACAACAGGCGTTGTCACAAAGCAGCTTTATAGAAAATTGAGGCCCTGAGCCCCCATTAGCAAGCCAGCAGTGCCAACAGTGGCAAAAATGATCACTTGTTTACTGCCAGTGGTACCAAGTGGTAGCACATTCATTCTACAGAGCCTTGTGGAAGAGCATATTTTACATTTGTACGAACAGAGGATTTTACTGTTTACATTCACAAACTGATGGTGATCAGTCAGGCAAGATGTGAACCAGGAACAAGCTCTTTGTTATTTCTACAACATTCTCAAGCCAGGTTAAATTGTGTTGTCTCATATCAAATGTGGCACAAAGTTCAAGCAGAACCAGCAAATATTTCCTTGCTCAGAGAATAATAAGTGATTGTTTACAATTTTTATTAGTGCTCTCTCTGTACTGTGATGAGGCCTAAATCCAGAAAGTACTTTAAATAACATTTAATATGGTTAAATGTCTACATATTGTGTAAATTATGATAATAATAACAATAATAATAATAACAATACCACCTCCTGGTAGTACCACTGCAGCCAGTGGATTCTTGGTGACTTCCAAATACATGCGGTAGTACTTTGAAATTCATATGAAATGTACAAGCCAATGGAGTTTTTTCTGCAGTACATGAGTGTTCATAAAAATG